>NC_092573.1:11740000-11877500 GCF_037975245.1 Apostichopus japonicus
GTGTATGTCTGTGTGATTGAGATCATATTACAACTGTCATATGACTCTCTCTCACAAAATTGTAAATCAGATTTTAAAGTGATGTTATTTACATATGTTATTGTTATTTAAATATGTTATTTAATATGTTATTTATATAATATTTGAATAACGATATATATGTTATTTAAATAACGATGTTATTTACATAACGTGATGTTATTTTTTTCTTACTTTGGTCTCACAAAAAGACAAATAACCTGTATATTTCATATGCAAAAAACAAACAAAAGTAAGTGTTCGAGAACATGTTGAGGGTTAACAAACTACCCAGAAAAGAAAAAGCTTTTTTAGCCAGTAAAGACTAAAAGGTTTGGCCATACCAGCTTTCTTCTTGTAAATTTGTTACATTTGTTAAATTTGTCATCAAGTCAAGCATGTCTAACGTAACGTAATGTGCTGTTCTAGATCTGGTCTTCCTCTATTCTCAACTACATATTTGACTTTCTTTCAGGGAGAGAATATAACAGAAGAGTTTGACAAACTGAACAAAATCTTGGAATCAAAGGTTTGATTGCATTCATTTTGGTTTATTCATATCAACTTGTTTATACTTTTTCAAAAATTGTGTAAAAAAATATTTAATTTTTTCGCAAATTACCAAATATTCACACAAACTTCCTCTTAATATGAGACAAATCCAATACAACTGCAAGGTTAAAAATGAGATATATGAAAAAACAAAATATGTAAAGTGATTGGCAGTTCCATCCATCTTAAGGCACTTTCAAACTTATTGTGAATTATTGACTGAAGTAATAATCCAAGAATTAAATTATTCTAGGACACAGTATGTGAGCACTCTTACATATTCAATTCCAATTATACAATCCATTACAATAACAGCGATATTACCCTGTCTCTCGTCATATGTAATTCTCCTTGATCATTAACCTACTTACATAGTAAATAACCTACAATGAGTTACGACTTATCTCACATTTTCTGTTCTCTTTTTTTCTATATTGTTTTTATCTTTTACAAACAAAGTACTAATTAATTACTAGCAATTCCTTAAAAAGTAAAACAATCCTTCCATTGCTAATAAACTGCCAAACCACCCAAGGTTCCAAGGGAAGATTGTTAGTATTATAAAAGTTGTCTGACTGAAGATTGATTTTTTTTTAAAATAAACCATGCCTTAGCAATTTTAATGATCCATTGCAATACCCAGCCCAATTGGCAGTAAAAGTTTAAAGCCTTAATGAATACAGATATGCAAACTATAGCTAGAATTAATTGTTTATTTAAGAGGTATCAGTAAGATGATACACACCATGACTTTTGTGGGACCACAGCAAATCCAAGTAATTAAAGTATGTCAGATAAATATCATGGCTATTATTATAAACACAGACAAACCTATATTTATTTCCAAGCTTTGCAAACTAATGTCCCCCTCCCTCCCCCCACACCCATCCCCACCAGCTTGAACAATTCTTTATACAATATGCTTTCCATCAGTACCAATAAGCACAAGATCTGTGTAATTACATTTCTTTGCTTCAAATGTAAATAAATTTGAAGAAAGGTGAACTATGTCGATTTCTCTACTAGCACAATGATTTACCTTTAAATAGCTTTGAAAGAGCAAAGGAGCTATTGTCTAGTGAGATTTAACCCCCCAACCCCAACCCCATGACGTCAGGTAAACAAGTCTCTATGTATCTCGAGTTAACATGAATTGTTATCATAACATTATCTCTGTATTTCTTTTTATTTTCAGACCTTCAACAGTCAGATGGTCTTAGAGATGTTTAGAAAAACCTTTCTGCATAGATCTAGATGACAAAGACACACAGTAACATTGCAGCAATGATAAGTTTGAACACATAGTAACATTGCAACAATGATAAGTTTGAACACATAGTAACATTGCAACAATGATAAGTTTGCTCTGATTGGAGATGTGATGTTTGTGGGAATGGAAGAATCCACAAGTGAGATCACCAATCTTTCAACGATGCACTTTTATTACTTTAGTAGGCAGTCCTGTTGGATATTAAATTGATAAAAAGTCAAAATTCACCTGAAATATATGTAGTTTAAGTAATAAGTATAGTAAAATATATTAAACAAGGGATGACTTGGAAGGCATCTAATGCGTGAGTGTTTCTAGTGTAATGGCAAATAGCACACTGATGTGAAAAGTCATTAATGTCAATAAAAACAATGTCCAAAGCCTTATTAACATTAAAGTGAAGAGGAAAGGTGTATATCCAATTGAAACCCTGTGTAAGATACTACAGCTTATATTAGCACTATGTTTGAAAAGTTTAGCAAAAATAATATATATATAGAGTGATGAACAGCCTTAACATCAAGGTGATATCGTGGATTTGTTTAGGAAAAAAAAAAATTCTAAAATTGCAGAGAGTTTAAAGTAAAATTTCTTGAATTGTAGAAATGCAACAAAACAGAAATTAATGGCAAAATTTTGCCATTTTGTTTGAGCTTAGCAGTCATTTTGAGATTAATGAACTGTTTATCTCAACTCTTGAATGCATTTGCAAGAATTACCATAGCACCATACGATATGACTATGTTTTTTGTTTACCATTTTGAAAAGTGATCGGGTGTCAGACATTATCGATGTCTTAACTTTGTAGCCGTATCGTGTTCATTCAGGACTACTTCCAATATTTGATTGGAACCACTATCCATGTCTATCAGGCACTGCAAGTAACTTTATGGTTTACATGAGCAATAAAGTTAACTAGGCTGGTCTGAGAGTCCGGTTTCTTAGCTCCTAGGGTTGATTTGCCCTCATTCAGTATGCTTTCAAACACACTGATTTCAACACACCCTGGGCAGCGATATGTCTGTTATATGAACCTCACAGATCGAACGTTTGTCTCTTTGAAGATGGTGTGGTCTGTGTACTGTAATCCATCGCTTCTCTAGAGAGGAGAGAGGACGAAGAATAAGGAAAGGAAATTTATATGTCATTCTACAGCAAAATAATGGTGTTAAGGTGTAACATGAACCATGTCCATTCCAAAGTAGAATGAGTAAAACAGGTCATGTGTTTAACTATTGCACAGTTACCCTTTTGAAAAGTATGTAAATATAATTTATTGAAGAGTTTAATAATAATATTTTGTGACAAATATTTACAACTTTTCGTCATTTTTGTGTGTGTGTGTGCGTGCGTTTTGTGTGATTGAGATCATGTTACAACTGCGACATGATTCTCTGACAAAATTGTAAATCAGATTTTAAGCGCAGACAGAAGTTAATGTTATTTGTTTCTTACTTTGGACTTACAAATAGACAAAATAAGCTGTATAGTTCATGTGCTAAAAAACACACTCCCTGACAGAGAGGGTATCAGATACAATGAAAACTTTGCTTAGGGTGAGCATACAGGGATGGAAAAGTTGTTTTCCAGAGTTCCTTGCCAATCGTTGAAATACTGGAACTGTTAAAGATTGGAACTGTTAAAGCATGTAACATCACAAGGCTAAAAGGAGGTGAACTATTGAAAATGTTAATGTAGGTAACATCACAAGGCATACCTTACAGGAGGTTAACTATTGGAACTGTTAAAGCATATAACATCACAAGGTTTAAAGGAGGTGCAATATTGGAACTGTTACATCACGCAGCATACCTTAGAGGAGCAAAGTCTTCACCGTAGCTTCTCTCCGGCTGATAGCTATATGACTGTGGCTGACCAGTCATCATCTTGTTGGACAACGATGGGAACGCTGAAAGGAAGGTGCTAGGATCACCAGATGACCTCAGGACCTAAAAATACCAAAATGAAAATACTTTATTGGTATGCAAAATATGAATTGATATAAACAGGATTTAACACAAAATTCATGAAAATGTTGTAAACCTTTAAAAATCCATTTTAATATCTTTTCATGTCAGGAAATGTTTCAAACAACTTTCAATAGGCTTGTATCACAACAATCAGAACTGCAACACTTTATTGGTTATTTGACCTTTGCCCTCACTTAGCATCTTTCAAATGAGCCTATAAAATCCCCCCAAACACGCCCCCCGCCCAATAGCTATAAATACTAATAATTTAATACTCTTCTCAGTAATGCCTCTTTCCTTCACACTGAATGATATCTGGTCAAAAGTAAATTTATGCACAAACACATATGACCCTTTATAACTACATGAAGAATCTCACCTCATCTGAATCCCTCTCCCTCCTACAAACAGCACTGACTTCTTTCTTGAGACTTGAGATGTGCTGTTTATGGGAGGCTATCTCCTCCTCTAGCATGCTGATCTTATTGACGGCTGTCTTCTGAGCATCTGTGAATGCTTGCAGAAGACTCTGAAATCAAATGAGAAGTCAACACTAATGCTATAGAAGAAATTGTATGCTATAGAATGTTTGCTATAGGAAGTATGCTATAGACAAAATGTTGTCTTTTATGTTGAAAACATTTTAATACTGCTAAAAAATACATACCCCCCTCACTACCCATGAGAATTTTTCTACAAGATCCTAGAAATTAGATTTTGTTTTTGTTTAAGAGTTCATAGTTTATCCAATAATGAATCAATATCAAATTTAATTTTGCACTGGATACCGTTTGATAATAATGGCAATAAGATTTTATAAATAACAAAATCATAATAATTCTTTTCCCTCCCCCCCTTTCCAAACCTGCCATGATTATCACTAGAACAATACTGCTTCTATATATAAGATTTTCTGACACGCCACTGAGATTTGGCATTCAAATCCTGAATGTTGAACACAGTATTACCAATTGACAGAGGAAACAGGTTCTGCTCATTTCCCAAATGCTAACAGTAATTTTCACAAGATATATGACGATAACTGTATGAATAAGTCCAATACCTGTACAGTGCTGGCTTCTGGTTCCTTTAGATCTAAGTTAGACATGGCTGCAGATGTCAACAGCTGTGATGAAGAGAAACACAGAAATAAGTTATGAATATTCAGTGAACAGCCAGTCAGGAATTTATCCTAATGCTATTACCACTCTATACTGTCCTCTCACATCATGCTTAAAAGCACTAGTACTGACAATATGGACAGTTCCTAACCGTCATCTGATTCTAATGCTACTACCACTCCATACTGTCCTCTCCCATCATGCTTCAAAGCACTCATACTGACAGCATGAACAGTTCCTAACCTTCATCTGATTCTCATGCTAATACCACTCCATACTGTCTTCTCCCATCATGCTTCAAAGCACTCATACTGACAGTATGGACAGTTCCTAAACTTTATCGAATAGAAAAGGAAATTCATACTGTTCACACTGTCAGTACAAATGACTTCAAGCTGAATATCAAAGTTCAGTATACAAGGGCGGCGGAAGCACTTTTAATCTGGGGGGGCACCGACATCAAAGGGCACTTTGCAGAAATTCGATTGGACTGATGCAGCCTTATATTTAGTACCCATTATAACTCTTATTGTATTATCTTATTTGCGTATACACATCACTCCATCAACGCCCACCCCCCCCCCCCCTTCAAGGAAAATATGCATACTAGCACTGCAATATCCAATGTGCAAATTGGGAAACAAGGAACAAGTTTTCTTTTGAGACAAAATGAGGTGAAATCATGCTAGTTGCTAATGTAGGAATCTTCGGAATTAGAGTTTATTTCTTGTTAATATCTTTAAAATTTTTCCATTCGATATAGCTTTGAGTTTGACCCACAGAAATTCATTAAAAGTCAGGGGCGTAGCCAGGATTTGCAAAGTTGTATGCACGACTATGTGAGCGGAGCGCCACCATCGGTTGGCGCGGAGCGTGCAAGAAAATTTTTGGTTTTACAAACCCCTCAGATGGCCGGAAACGGCCATTCCCGAGTGTTCATTCTGGTTCCCTGGCCTCTTGCTAACTTGAGACACCTCAATTTTTATGTAGAAAAAGGGCACATTTTTAACCTGAGGAAAAGTGGGGGGGCACGTGCCCCCTGTGCCCCCCCCGGTTCCGCCGCCCTTGTCAGTATAGAAAGAATTGTCCTAACTGGGTGCATCATACTTTCTGAGATACTTATGCTCGTTTAAGACTAATATGTATCGTTATGCAAAGTAGCATCAATTTAGGGTGACATTTGGAAAATGTGAAACATCGACCTCAGCTTCAAAAGATGATGGGCAGTCCTCTCCATTTCACAAATAAATTTGATAATTTTGATAATAATTTTGATCATTGGATATATAAATAATAAAATTGATAAAAATTGAATACAAAAATTGAATAAAAATTGAAAAATTGAATAAATATTGATATAACTAAAATTGATAAATAAATTTGATAATTTGACAGATATCTAGTGTAACCTTACAATACAATTATTCATAAAATCCCCAGTAGTAAAAGAAAGACATCTTTTGTTTGAATAATGTCAGGATCCCCCTATGTACTGTTTAAATACATCAGTCAGTGATTATGTAATAATATGTGTCTCATTTCACCTGATTGAACATCAACTGGTATGATTGGCTGTCTGGTTTATGCATCAGGTTTCTCCTGGCCTTCTCCACAGAAGCCTCCAATGACTTCAAATAAAGCACAAGGGCATCCTTATCTCTGTAGAATAGAAATACCAGAGTATAACAGCTGAGATAAATCTTTTACAAAAGGATAGTACAAACTCAATCTTAAGAAAAACTGAAAACCTTGTTTCCATTGGTCTTTATACAGAGGCATTAATTTAAGACCAAATTCATTGTTGATATTGAATCTACCAGGAAATATATAAAATAATTTAGTGTTAAAACTATGTGTCAAAGTTTTGATGGTTTACAAGGTTGTTTCTCACAAACCCTGGAAAAAAATAATATCATACTGTGTACAAAAAGTGCTGGGTGCATCTTGTATTTGTGTAGCAATATGAACATGTTTGCTAAACATTTTGCTATGCGATACGTGATGAACTATTGTCTCCATTTCGGGCCTGTTTTTGCTGAGAATTTGTTTTTACAAGCTCTTGTAGATATGATTCTAGCCTGATTAAGAGTTATTTTGTTAGATAAATATAAGGAAGAGTCATCTTTCACCAATCGACAAACTAAATCTTCTCGTGAGCCATTATTTTCCTATCATTACATTTTGGAAGTCTTGACATGCTACTATTTTATCAAGGAATAAGTCTCATAAGGATTTACTTTGTTTTTATCTTGATGATGTTCTCTGCCTCTCTGGTCCTGTCTCTCAACTCCTGTTTCTCCTCCTCCAGGTTTATGACCTGTCGCTTCAATTGATGGATGGTCTGCTCTCTCCTCTTGAGATCCATTGTTACATCCGATAAACCCTAAGACAATAGGAATATGATATATATATACAATGGATATAAAATGATGGGCATTGTATTTGACAAGCAGAGGGGAAAGGTCAAATGCATGCCACCTGATGTATCTGTGTACAAGAGTTCAAACTGCAGGGATGTGCCCATGTGCCTAAGCGCCCAGCACTAAAAATTACCGCCCAGCACTGTCTTAAAAATCCTGAATCCCGCCCAGCTTTATTTTCATCTAAAATCCCGACATTCCTAACAATATATTCAACATAAATTGGGCCCAGTCTATGCCAAAATCATACAGACTAATAATGGATCAGTTACGCATGCGAGAAACATTACTTACGGCTCTCAATTGGTCCCTTGTAAAATCTCTTTGAAACAAACTAATAACTTTTACCAGGTACGTAATATATTTCACTAAAAACAAATTTAAAAATGTAAACTGTTAGCAAAACTAGTACCCTCCCCCAGGACGGCGATCAGTATACCCGGCACTCAGGAAATCCTGGGCACATCCCTGAAACTGGGATTTCAAACATAACATTCACTAGATGAGATAAACAGAAAACAAAACATCAAACTTTTTTAATAACTTTTCATGAATCTATTAACTGGCTAAGGATAGATTGACCAACCAATCTCTACAAAATATTACACCAAATCAAAATCTAATGGCATCACTCCTGTTTGCTCCCAGTTCACTTAGAGAAATTCAATTAAAAGAAATTGACATGCAGGGATTGGATGTACAATTCAGCAGGATGTTTAGACAGTGTTTTGACCTCATTAGTCAAAAATAAAGTTTATTTTCTATTGTGAAGTTATGGCACAGATGCCCATTTAATCTGAACAAATTGATTATTCTAAAATGGGTTCTGATCATGAAGTGTTTACATCCTCTCACAAACTGCTTCTTGATTGTCAAATATATCTTTCTCCTTCTTTTCTGAGTACCACAGGCAAAGCCTAAATTATTGAAACGTTAACAACAGTAAACAAATAGATAAAGTACACAGCAGGAAGGTTGTCCAGGAAATAATAGTAACGTGAAACCTAAATTTCATCTCATCACCTGGACGGCTTCTGCTATAGTTCTATTATATAGTTCTTCTAATATAGTTCCATATATTTATATATTAAATAGTAGATTATAGTAGATCAGTTATTGTAATGTGAAACATAAATTTCATCTCATCACCTGTACGGCTTCTGCTATAGTTCTCTCTTTCTCTATTTCGTCGGTGGTCTGGACATTTAGTCGGAGGTTCAGCTCCTCTAGTTGATCGCTCTGTTGGTTCAGTACTGTCTGAGCCTCTTCTTCTCGCTTTAATGCCCTGGCCAGCTCATCACAGATACTATCAAATTTAGTCTTAGCTACAAAATCTTTCATCTGTAACAAAATAATGACAACAAATGTATGTATTTTAGATCCTCTTGCAAGCAGGAACTCGTGCAGACGCCATCATTGGCTTATCAAAGCCACAAGCTGACGGAAGTCAGTCTCTTAGATTCATACTTAACGTCCATGATTATGAATTGTCAATTGTCAACAACTCTGTAACTGGACGACATACATTAATCTTGGAGTGACTCGAACTCGGGACCTTATGATTGGAAGGCACCGGCGTTAACCACTGAGCTAACACTCCTTGTAACAGTCCATTGAAAATCATTGCTTTCATTTGTGTCTTCCTGGTCCATATGGAACAATACGGGCAGAGAGGGAAATGATGGGCTCCTACATAAGCAGTTTTCAATTAATTTTCTACTAAGGTCAGAGAAAACCGTTGGTTGGAGCAAAATAATACAAAATTTCACTATAACTAGATTGAGCAATCTGCAGGGTTAGGCCAGTAGGGTGCTTAAGCCATGAAGGCTTATTAAGGGCTAGCATACCCATCTACTGTACGATTGTGGGTAGACCTATTAAGACAACATTGAAATATTTCCGATTTTTTTTGTGCACAATGTTACACACATAGATTGTAACAACAGAATGCTATTCACTAACTAGCAGAGGGTACAGCATAATATAATTTGCTATATTAGGAAACAAAACATCACCCCAGGATTTTCCACATGTATCGTGAGATATATCTACTATTGGAATGCACAATTTCTTGTTGGATATCATCCATACTCGTTGCCTCCCAGCAGGACTGGTTTAAGGCTTGTCTGATCGTAGAAGATTATCATATGTCAGACTACCCTATGCGGTTTATCAAATGAGCTGCCAGTTTATTTACGATGCATAGCATCACTATAAGACAGTCAATGTCATTGCTAGGTTTTCACAACCAACTCTGTTGCTCAGACCATAAAGGAAATATCCAAAATCACAACAAACAAAATATCTTCAATACCAGCCCACATCTTGGCATGATTCTCGAGCTAAACAATCCCTGAATTTCCTCTAAGCTTCATCAGTATAAGCCCCTTAATATTAGTCAGAAAGACCAAAACTTGTTTACCAAAAATGTGATAACAACTCTCTTATAATCATCCACAGAGAAATAATGCAGCTCACAACCGCTCAATGCATAACTTGAGTCTAGTCAACATTTGAACAGGCGCGTAGCCAGGGGGGGGGGGGAAAGGGGGCAACAGCATATTTTTTTTGTACGTTTTTTTGATATCCCTAGTAATTTCAAATAGAAAATGCTTAGAAGCAACTTGCAAGGCCTGTGAATTGCCATTTTCAGCGATCTGGGAGGCATTTTCGGCCAAACTTTTCTGGTACGCTTCGCGCCAACCCAGTGGTGCTACGCTTAGATAGTTTCCAATGCCGAATCTACGGCTCTGATAATTTGCCTACAGGTTCGCCCCTCCCTTGGCAAATTCCTCGCTACGCTCCTGCATTTGAACAACATTTGGAAGGCTAGAACTTTCAAGAAAGTGCTTTTTTTGAGAATGTTCACAAATTTATGCGCAATGATGTTGACCTTAAGAAGACGTGACTTACCTTAGCATTAACATCCAAGAGTTGTCTCTCCAGTACATCGGCTCTTTGTTGAGCTTGAGTCAAGCTATTAGTCTCGTCCCTGATTCGAGATACCTCGATTCTTAGAGACCTCCTCTCCACCTCGGCTGCATGAAGACGTTTGGTGAAACTAACCAGATGCTTCTTTAGGATGGAGATTGTCTCCTGAAAATGGATTTAAGGAAAGTGATTAACTATCTACGTGTTGATACCAACTGCATTAAGAGGAATGAACATTTTACAGGATGCCACTCACTGGAATAACAAATAGTTATAACATGATGGAGAAGGATATATGGATATCTGCTGCTCAACTATCTCCACATTTCTTTATTATTTGTTTTCGTGGTCAAACTTAAATTATGGTCATGTACATGTGCGCCCTACTGCAAGGGAGCAAGAAATTCCTAGCTACAAATCTTGAGTAACAAGGCAAACATCTTCTTGGATTTGGTCGACAAGTTTGGACAAATTCATAGCAATCCTACAAAGTATTGAACTTAACAAAGATAGCATCTGATCAAATTACGACACCCTCATGTACGTTGTAACTAAATGATGTGTTACTTTATATTGAGCTATAAAGGATTCTATTCAGCTGTTGAATATTCAGTGTGAAGCAAGTTTATTGTAGATAATAATCTTGACTGCTTTGCATTGGGTATTATAAGTTACTATGAATAAAATATATTTAACGTACCATCTTTATATATATATATGCTTCATGCTTGAATTCTTCACCAAATCATTGATGTTTCAAGAACACCTTGATAAGGCTATTAAATTAATTCTCCAGTTAATTTTGCATTACTTAACTGACCTGTGTTGAATAAGTATGAGGGTTCCCTTCCATGGAACTGAGGGCCAGCACTCTACTCAGGCCGTTGGCTAGATGCCTTACCAGCAGAGAGCCGCTGTGTCCCTTGGGTATCGTACCCAGGGAACTAGAATGTGTCCTTGAACTCAACTGCAAGCATAATATAGTCTCCACTCTTGAGAGAACTTGGTCTAAAACCTGCTGAGCTGATTGGCAAAAATGGTAGTTTCCAATCGAATCTGTAAGAATAAAATTACAGGTAATGAAATTGATGAACCATATGACTTAACTAAAAACTGGATTTAAATGCGACCATCTTAAAAAGTAATGGTAGAGTTTTTCGCTGGATTTGTGCAACATTTCTGACATCTCATCGAATAAGTTACCCAGGAATATTTCACTACCTCATGTCAATGACCCACCCCCCCACCCACCCCCCCTCCCACAAGCAGATGTATTTGGTTTCTAAGCAGTTGAATAATTTTAAAGTTTAACTTTATAAAGTTTACTCATGGATTAGTAATAGAAAAGTTCTTTATATACAGTAGAGAGCGGGAAAGAGGCACGACAAGGGGAATAACGAAAGACAATGATTTTACCTTGAGCGTATGAAGTCGTCCTTAACTGGTCCATGGTCTTATGTAATACTGTTATGAGTTCCTCTTGCCCAATCCAAATCACTTGAGAATGATAGGAAATGTGCAAACTGCCAAAAGCCATTCTTCGTTCTGTGTTAGAAATTAATCAGAAAAAGTTTTTTATTGCTACAATAGAGGCCTGATGAGAGAGGTGGGGGGGGGGGGGTGTCAAGGAGGCTACAGCCCCACAGGGCCATGGGTCACTTTTAAGGGTGTGGAAAAAGAGATATATAGGGTGCCAGGAAAATAAAGGATATATGGAGAGTGCAAAATGGGAGGAGCTTCCTATAACATACAGTAGTACCAAAATGTAGGTGACAATTAACCCTGAGACTTTCACTTCATAATTTTATTCAGCTCACTTATTGTAAATTAAAGAAATAACTCACTTAAAGAAAACTACTGACAACAACTATTATTTGAATGCAAAACTAATGAAGCAAGAAAATTAATGAGAACTGACTGAATAAAATCTACTGTCATTGAGTAGTGTTAATTTCATAGGGACTTTTGTAACAGTAACACACAGAAACAACCAAATAAAGAGTGTTGAAACGAAACAAGTTAAACTAAATTACACAAATTCTCCCATTAGTTTCAGGATCCAAATCGCAATACTGAAACTTCAAAAATTGCATCAGGAAATACAGACATAAGTTAGCAATAGAGAGATTTAAAGTCAGAAACAATTTCTTGAAATGTCAGAAGCTGCAAACATTCATCCAACCATACAAATCAAATTGGAAAAAAAAATACAAAGAAGACATCACTCTCTCTGTGAAACAAACAAACTGAGTGGACATCTCTATATATTTTTGTCTAAGGGAAGTTTTCTAAACCATAACTTGTTATATTAGTCAGAATTTAAAGATCTCACCAGAGTTAAGACAAGGTGGCCAGATAATAAGTGGTAAAACCACAGCTTGGTCTGTAGAAGGTGGACTAGTCTGTTGTTTACCTGTTCTTGAAGATGCAAGGTGTCGTATTCTGTAAAAAAATAAATAAATAATAAAACAATCTTAGAGTAATCAAATTAGTGTTAAGACTACATAAGTCATTAAATAGGACCAGGACAACATGAAAAGTGGCATAAGTACCCTGATCAATCGTGGGCATTAAAAGCACAGTGGAAACTATATTAACTTCACAATTTAGCTCAAATTTTTGCAATGTTACTAACTGTCTACATTATTTTACAAATATTTCAAATAATTGATTCGATCATTAGCCAATCCCTGTTTGTAGTTGTAATATGTCCAGGGTTTAGGGGATACATTAAACAGTATCTGAGCTTGGAAAAAAAAAGAAAAAAAAGCAGTATCCGAGCTGTATGAACGTACGTCTTTACCACTGACAGACATTTTATGGCATATGCTTTAAAGCTAAAACTGGATAAAAGCAAGCCAAAACAAAGAAGACAATTTTGCAATATTTACGAAGTTTTACAAACCATTCCCTTAAACATGAATACATCTTTTGTTCTCTGGTGAGTACTTATTTACCTGTTGGCAGCAATGACTGTGATGACTAACTTCCTAAATGTTAACAGTGAATGAAGCTTGGTAGAACCTCTCCCGTGATTCTCCATGGTACTGGAAACGGCGGACACAAACTCCTCGAGTTGACGTTTGAAACCGTCGAACCTCGAGATCTGTCGCATCAATAAGTCTCTCTCGCTGATTAACTCTGCTATTTGAGCTCTGTAAGCTAAGAGTGATCCGATGAGAAGGCTGCAGCCAGTGAGGGCGCTATGTAGATGCCCTTGGCTCTCTTCCAGCTGTTTTCTGTAATGTCTGCAGTTTTCTTCGAGTTCACTTTTCACCGTGGTCGCGGTCTGCATACTACTCCAGGCCTGCTGAGCGTTTTCTTCTGTTTTCTAATAAATAATGAGAAAATGACAACAAAAAGATGGAATGAAAACAAAGTCTATCGAATGAATAATATAGCTGTTATATGTGCAGAGACTCGGGTACACAGTGCATGTGTATTTCTAACTAGACATTGCCACGTCTTACTGTTCATGGTCTTTTCACAGAAAGGGCACAAATATGCTCAACCGATGCAATAACTGAATATTTTCTGATTTATTTGAAAGAGCATAGACATTAATGCCTAATACGGGATGACAACCAGTTTGAAGAACACTGTCCACTGGTGCTATGGTAAAGTGGATATAGGCAGTGGCATTTGAAGCAATGAAACCTAACATGAGCTAACAACTGTAGATTCGATAGCCACTCGATTTGGAGTGTAAGTTATAAGCCATTGGACTTCTCCCACATGTACATGTGGCTGCTTTAGCATCATAAGATAAAAGTCCTGTATTCTATTTCGATATGAGACATTTCCACTACCTTTAACATTGATATAGTCCTTAATCACAAAAATACCCTATGATCGCGGTAGTGCGACTTGTAGTACCCAATCTAAGAACATTTAAAAAAAAAAACAGGTTTAGTAAGCAGTTTTCTGGTATTAACCCCTCCCTAAGGTGGGCAAAAAATACAAACCTATCCAAGCTTAACATGAGCACATCTCATATCACTCATTACAGTCAACACCTAATTAGGCAGTGTCAAAACCAGGGTGATGGGGGAGGGGGGAAGATGGGGAGGAGGGGGTAACAGCATCCTGCAGGGTCACACAATTGGCACTACTGGTCTTTAGAGATAATCTGCATTGTTTGATATTGATTCAGCCTTACTGCAGTTTCTCTTTATGACATAGTGCCTTAGTCAAGTCAAGTGTGCATTGTTTGATATTGATTCAGCCTTACTGCAGCTTCCTGTTATGATATAGTGCCTTAGTCAAGTGTGCATTATTTGATATTGATTAAGCCATACTACAGTTTCTCTTTATGACATAGTGCCTTAGTCAAGTCAAGTGTGCATTGTTTGATATTGATTCAGCCTTACTGCAGCTTCCTGTTATGATATAGTGCCTTAGTCAAGTGTGCATTATTTGATATTGATTAAGCCATACTACAGTTTCTCTTTATGACATAGTGCCTTAGTCAAGTCAAGTGTGCATTATTTGATATTGATTCAGCCTTACTGCAGTTTCTCTTTATGACATGGTGCCTTAGTCAAGTCAAGTGTGCATTGTTTGATATTGATTCAGCCTTACTGCAGTTTCTCTTTATGACATAGTGCCTTAGTCAAGTCAAGTGTGCATTGTTTGATATTGATTCAGCCTTACTGCAGTTTCTCTTTATGACATAGTGCCTTAGTCAAGTCAAGTGTGCATTATTTGATATTGATTCAGCCTTACTGCAGTTTCTCTTTATGACATGGTGCCTTAGTCAAGTCAAGTGTGCATTGTTTGATATTGATTCAGCCTTACTGCAGCTTCCTGTTATGATATAGTGCCTTAGTCAAGTCAAGTGTGCATTATTTGATATTGATTCAGCCTTACTGCAGTTTCTCTTTATGACATAGTGCCTTAGTCAAGTCAAGTGTGCATTGTTTGATATTGATTCAGCCTTACTGCAGCTTCCTGTTATGATATAGTGCCTTAGTCAAGTGTGCATTATTTGATATTGATTAAGCCATACTACAGTTTCTCTTTATGACATAGTGCCTTAGTCAAGTCAAGTGTGCATTATTTGATATTGATTCAGCCTTACTGCAGTTTCTCTTTATGACATGGTGCCTTAGTCAAGTCAAGTGTGCATTGTTTGATATTGATTCAGCCTTACTGCAGTTTCTCTTTATGACATAGTGCCTTAGTCAAGTCAAGTGTGCATTGTTTGATATTGATTCAGCCTTACTGCAGTTTCTCTTTATGACATAGTGCCTTAGTCAAGTCAAGTGTGCATTATTTGATATTGATTCAGCCTTACTGCAGTTTCTCTTTATGACATGGTGCCTTAGTCAAGTCAAGTGTGCATTGTTTGATATTGATTCAGCCTTACTGCAGCTTCCTGTTATGATATAGTGCCTTAGTCAAGTCAAGTGTGCATTATTTGATATTGATTCAGCCTTACTGCAGTTTCTCTTTATGACATAGTGCCTTAGTCAAGTCAAGTGTGCATTGTTTGATATTGATTCAGCCTTACTGCAGCTTCTCTTTATGACATGGTGCCTTAGTCAAGTCAAGTCTGCATTGTTTGATATTGATTCAGCCTTACTGCAGCTTCCTGTTATGATATGGTGCCTTAGTCAAGTCAAGTGTGCATCTAAAATTGCATGACATCATTGAACTATAATGAATTCAAATTCCAGCATTATTTTACCTCGGCTTTATTCCTAAGATCAGCCAGCTGCCTCTCGTAATGTTTCTCCATCTTCTTCCTCTGTGAAGTCCACTCCTCCTCTCTCTTCTTCTCTGTCTCTTTTAATTTATTTAAGCTATCTTCATGAGCTTCCTGTGTTTTGTGGAGAAGTTCCTCTTTATGCCTGATTGAACTTGTTAATTTCGATACCTTGAAACAAAATGATTCACGACTTTGGTAAATTATACAAATTCATAAATCCCAAGATACATTTACCAAGTTTTAGACACTCAACTTATTCTTTGGTATCCTGTTTTGACAGAGCACATGCCTTATACTTCCGCATTACGATGCAATGCTCTCTGGAATTGGTTACGAAGTAGATCTCTTGGTTAAACTGAGGGATGATGTTACTATTATGCAAGAGCATTATGGCTTAGTCAAAATGGCATAGTGTCAGAAACCAACACAAAATCCAACTTCAATAACTAGTACATGTTACAAACATTATACATAAACTGTAAACATATAAATTGATACACATGTTTGCTATACATGTAACTTGCCTTCTGATTTGCCTGGTTAAACGCATGCATGAGAGCAGCTATTTGGTCCTGAACCACACCGGTTAACTGGTCCCAATCTGGGTCGGACAGACTGACCACAGTGAGGCCTGGAATGGTTGGACCTGACCGGATTCGCTCATACAGGCCATGCAGGTAAACTTTTCTGTTCTGTAAAAGAAGACATCACAACGAAGTTGAAAAAAAGAAAAAGAATGCCTAAACATAGCTGGCTTTCAAATCTTATAACATCTTGATATATGCATATGCATGAGCACCGTACAGTATATACATGATATTTTTAACAAACATTAGCGCAATAGCAAATGTTGTTGCTCGATCCCTAAAGAAAGTCCCTCACTCTTTGAAGAAAGTATCAACATCAGGCTTTAGATCTACTAACTAAGTTAAGTTAAGAATTGGGAGAGAAGATTGAAGGATTATTGTCATTAACTAGCTAACTTAGTAAATCCAGTTACTGACCCCACACCTTCTTGGTTAGCAGGCACTGTGGAGCTCTTGTATGCAAGATCAAGCCTGATATCATGATACTTAAGGCTGACTAAACCCTGGTTGCATCTATAGATGCAAGGGTTCCAGCAATGTCAAAGGCCTCTAACTAAGGCAATTTTTAGTTTTAGCCCTTTTCTAACAGTGTAGGATTGAGGTGATAGGCTATTACACTCTACCTAGGCTATAACACTCTAACAGTTAGCCTGATAGGCTATTACACTCTAACAGTTAGATCCTCAGGTTAGAATATAAATAGTACCTCCAGTTTGTCCTCATGACTCTTCAGTTGTCGGATAAACTCTTCGGCTAGGTCCTGGCCTTTGTTCTTCTCTGAGTAATGGTCCTGTTCTGCCCTCTGGAGGGCCACTTTAAACGCAGAGGACTGAGTCTGGTGCTCGTTGAGGGAGTGGCGAACCTTCTCCAGTTCTTTGGTAGAGACTGTCAGTTTCTTCTGCAAATCCTGTAGAGCGGCGATACTCTTATTTAAACATTTATTACAAATACTAACTGAACTGATCGTACAGAATACACATCAGACTTGATATAAATAGAACAGTCAACAGAAACACAGCTACTATGAAAGATGATGAAAACCAGAGCATTCTGATTATGAAAATTGCTGCCAGGCAAGGACGGAATGGCCTATCAGTTTTACCAGCCCGTAACCATGCGCCACTTGGTCCAAGGAACCCAAGGTGCCAACAGGTTGAGGTGCAAAAGCATCCGATTTCTGATAGCTTTGTCTCAAGGCACCAAACGTGGCACTTGCCTCAAGGTCCTAAACACCAACTGTTTGATCACTGAACAGCTAACAAGTTTATGCCCCTGCTACATATCTGGTTTGTCTTATATAACCAGTAACTTTTATGATCCATTTTGAAGAAATTACTGATTGATTTATGTGTTAAAGTTTTTTTGTCAGCTACCTCCATACGACAACCTTCCAAATTTAGGAATAAATTTAACACATGGAACCAACAAAAGTGATGAGCGAACACTGAAGCAGTAATGAATCTCCTAAACAAGAAATGACCTCCCAAGGAGGTTACTGTGTGACTTGTGGTTTTACATTTGGATGGCACATAGTTCCTTAGGCTTAAGAGTAATTCAAACAATGTGGGTACAGAGTCAAAGGAAGAAAAGCGGGACAAATATTTGGTCCTCGTCAAGATCACACAGTTACACACATACGGGTCAGAACCGCTGAAACCAGAAATGAAAGTAAAATAAAACTGTTAGCAAACTGCTTATCCACTAGAGAGCCTGTGTAAGAGAATGTGTAAAAGTAAGTTGGCCTGACGTTTCGATCCTAGCAGGATCTTCTCCAGCCTCTGAAGAAGATCCAGCTAGGATCGAAACGTCAGGCCAACTTACTTTACACGAAACCAGAAATGAGAAGCATATCTAACATGAGAGGCAGATCTTTACCGAGGCACAAACTTCACAAGCCTCTTAACCAGTATTAGGCTACAGAAATGACACATTAAAATGTACATGAATAATGGAAAACTGACTGAGAAAAGTTTAGACAATGGCAAACAGCAAAAGACATTCATGGCCAGAACAGGATTCGAACCAGTGACCCCTGACCTGGTTACAATCCCAGTGCTATACCAACAGAGCTATCCAGCCCTTGCGATCCCTAGGTAGCCAGACAGAGGTCATTGGTTCGAATTCCTGCTCTAACCATAAATGTCTTTGCTCCTGTCCAGAGCAAAATATGAGTAAGTCAGGAATGTTTTCTCTTTGAGTACCTTGTTAGTCTTATCTTGCTCCCACATAATCTCCTTGTAACGTTCACACTCGCTGTTCATCTTCTCGCATGCTGTCTTTAGTCTTGTGACCTATGTAGAGAGGATAATATGAGACAAAGTTACGCAATTTCTGTGACAGAAAATATATTCTAATTGTACGTATGCCAATATATACCCAAAGACAGTCATAACAAGAGGGCCAGCACTAATCCCCCCACACTCCTCACCCATCTTCCCCACCTACACATATGGCAAGATAAGAAAATCAATCATTACCAATGACAATGAGGAAAAGGCATTTCCTCAACCAAAGAACAGCTGTCTTAATTCTTAAACAAAGTTAGTTACAGCTATTATGATGCTACCATGGATGATATTCAACACTGCGCCTACATAACCAAGCAAAACCGCTCCATAACAAAACATCCAAATCACACACGTTGAATGTATTAGTGCCCTTCAATTTGGTTGGAGATCAGTAAATTTAACTGAATGAAAAAAATCAAACAAATGTAAAATGAAATAAGAAGTTAACAGATATGCATAAGGAACAACAGAACTCAAACATAGGTATTTTTTAACTTCCCAAATGCAAAATAACTCATGCAAACAATGCAATGCAAATAACAATACAGTAACAATAGCAATAACAATGCAAAATAAACTCTAATAGAGTTACCTCCTTGGATGCAAGGTTTAATCTCTTTTGGAAATCGGTGGTCAACTGCCTCAAGGTCTCCAATACTTCTGAAGGAGACGGCGTATCTCTCTGCTTCCCTCTACCTCTCTTACCGATAGGTTGATTCATTTGCTGGACATTGTCGATGAGTAACTCCAGTTCTTTCATGCACCCACCGTAGGTTTCTTCTAAATACGCCTGCCTCTTCTTGGCCTAGAGTAGAATCAATTGTTACGAGAGAATGGAAAGGACATAAAAATTATGGAGCAATAGTTATCAAGATTGATGTCAATGTAATGATTGATAAGAACAAAAAAAAAATTAAAAAAAAAATTAAATAAAGCTGTTAGCAAACTGCTAATCCACTAGAGAGCCTGTGTAAGAGAATGTGTATACGTAAGTTGGCCTGACGTTAGATCCTGCTAGGATCGAAACGTCAGGCCAACTTACTTTTACACAAAGAACAAAAAGCAATGTTCAAACAGCCTGTATCATTTTGCATGACTTCACTGACATTACTTGATTCCATTCCGTAGCATTTTCACTCTGAAAAAACAACTTAATATTCTGTACAAACACTATGAGGTGTTTCTTCTGACCCACAGTGATGCATTTATCCATAAATTAATTAAATAATAACAGCAAGCTTTGAGTCTACACTAATATCAATCATTCATTAAGTCAGGGCTCCAACTTTTTGATGTCGCTAAACAACATTCTTGGTTATCCCTGCCACACACAAACCCCTCGTGTTTGAACTTTTTCCTTGAAAACTTCTGCAATATTTGACAAAGGTTAAATTATTTCAGAGTGATGTATTTGTTGAGCAAAACCTTTCCATCCTCTTCCTTTGTTTCTAGTATGAGGTGAAATAATTTAACAGAAATTGGGAATCACAGTCTTGATGGGGACACCATAAATGACAAGAATTTGGGACCCTTAAATTATAGAACTGCCTAATTGCCATTCAGCTTTTTATAGTCCCAAATGAAAGATAGTGTGAAGAAACTTGACAGAAGAAAATTAACAATGATATCAACATTTGGATATTAACTTTTCTTGCAATTAATGGTCTTAAATTTATTATACTACAAAAGTTTTGGTAAAACATACATTTTTTAAAAACACCTCTCCAATGCAGGAAATACTTTTCTACTGTTACTACAGTTAAGAATATGTGACTCACTTTCTTAAGTTCCTCTTTGAGCTCTGCGAAGCTTTCTTGGTGTATTTGCAGTTGTTCAGACATGTCTGTTACCATCACATGTTTCCCTTCCACCTCAGCTGAAAGCCTGCTTCTTACTGAAGTACACTCACTCTGAACTCTGCACGAAAATAATAATGATTGACCTCAGTGAAATTTCAGCATGGACCTCCACTATACAGACAGAAAAATACCCGCTAAACAGAATAAAATGGTAACATGGAGGCCAAACTTTCCATTTGTAGTCCAAGTCATCTGAGCTTTCCTAGCTATCTAATATGAAACAGTGTTGTAACCAAGTCCTTTTTGGCCAAGTCAAGTCACAAGTCATTCCTCTTCATTGCAAGTCAAGTCACAATTTCACAATATAACATCAACTTATCAAGTCATACTATAGATTTATGCCGACTGAAAATCAACAGCTGAGGCATCTCTGTAAAGTGATCAATGACAGTATGGTTGGATGACATGCATCAGTGGGCTCAACTGCAATGCTTTGATGCAAGTAAAATTCTACGATGGTCATTTTGTGGATCGCAGAGCAGCCGAACGTTCTTGTGAAACAAGTCCAATGAATTCAAATCAAGTCACACGTCATTTCATTTTATCGCCAAGAAAAGTAAAAAAAGAGAAATAAAAATAAAATGTGACTTGAGTCTGACTCAAGTCCAAATCATTGACTCGAGTCAACAACACTGCTGAACTGTTGCCTGTCGAGTTAGTGATCCATAAATATGACGGAACTAAAATGTATATGAATTCAGTTAGTTCCTGATATTATTAACACCATGTTGTAATAAAAAACGTTTACCTTTCTAGTTGGCTTTTTAAGTCGCTTGCAGATAATTTTTCTTTGCTGTACAACGTTTCCAGGTCACTGTGGTAACATGAAAATGGAAGACCAAACAAAAAAATGAAATAGAATGTAAGAAGAAAACTAAACTTTACAACATTACAGTACATTCGAGTAGTTGATTCAACCTATGGTGCATTTAACTGCAGTCACTGTGTAAGCTATTTCTGTATGCATACTGGACTTATAAACTTAACTCTATTTTTCCATTTTGCCATAAATTTAAAGTACTTTGTCACATTTCTTTACAAACCCTATAACCATAATTCACTCCATGTTAGGTCCGCTTATGTAACTAAGGCAATGCTTTCCTTTGTACTTCCTACTTCATTTGCAAACACCAGATTTTCTTGAGGTTTGTAAACATCTGTTGTGGCATGAATGCAAATGACAAAACAAGATATTATGTACACAAGGCAATATATGTGACAGGAGAGGTTTATATGTTTTAATGGAAGTGATATATATATATATATATGAATATACATCTTTTGGCATGTGTACCCTTTTCAGGCAAAGTAGACTTGACTTCACCAAGGATGCATTGCATTTGCTTTTAATATGCACATTCCAAATGCTTATTTAAATCTTGAATATGTATTATTTAATTTCAAAGCAGTCATTAAACCTTACATACTCCCTTACTATTTATATTAAGATGAACATATTGAACATCTCAAACCCTCACTCAACCTTTTACCACAATAACCCACCCCCTCCTGTACTGTATGCGTTAGAAATTGCAATTTAGATGTTTCGTTCATAGTAAAAAATAAACACCTGATTTGCTTTGACATTGATTCCGATTTCAAGATCAGTTCGCTGTGAGCAGCCTTCTCGACTTCCAAGGCACCTTGTAAATCTCTCACTCTTAACTGTGAAGAATGGAAAGACATATAAATAGGAAGGAAAACAATAAATTACTTACAAAAATGTACCAGAACAAGAAATCCATTCATGGTGATTGGTGAATAGCATAACTTAGCTAGAAACATATTTGGAAAGAGGTACTTCCAGGAGAGGTTTAATAAAATTAAAAACAAAACAAGTTCACTATATTATAACTTTGCAATGTTTGTTTAAATAAAGAAACTGGCTATAAAGTATGAATATGTATGTTTCCCATAAGCATAGATATATATGTATCTTAACTACTCCCCAAACAATTGCACTGTAAGCAGGGGGTAGGAGCCGGGGGGGAAGGGGGGCACGTGCCCCCACTTTTTCCAAACTAGCAAATGTGCACTACTGGCAAATGAAATGTGCCCCTTTGATGAAGAACTGTCTTTTGGATATCTTAAGCCTTTGTTAATTTTAATATTTTATTTAATAATTTATTTTTAGTCTGTACATGCTATTTTTAAAATGGCATCCCATATCTTTTTGTAGCACGGTTAACAATAAACAATCTCAATAAATAGTATTGATAGCATACTAACACATTATATATATTTAAGTGATATGGCCAGTGTGTATCGGTTTATAGTATAAAGAGTAGTGGTTGTGGAATGAGAAAGTGCCCTTCTGATGTTGTGCGCCCTCACTTTTTGGAAGCTTCCTACCCCCCCTGACTGTCAGTCTTACTTCCATCTCAGACCTATGAAATCAGGAGTGATGGGGGGGAATTTTAATCCCATCTGAGAATGAGTGTAGTGTGAAAATAAGACTTCTGTCAGAAACACCAAGGTATCATAGACAAATGCCTATAAGATAGACAATATAGTATCTTTATGAATGTAATTTGATGGCAGCAACAAACTGCTTTAGGGTATCAAATGTTTGTCACTTACCTGAATCAGCTCAGAGTTGAACTTTGTCTCTAGATGAGCTGCTCTCTCTGCCTCTGTATTCTCCTCCAATGTCTTTATCTTCGTCAAGGCAACCTTATGGGTGGCGAGCAAGAGTGGAAACGGTCGGGAGAGGGGGGGGTAGTATGAAGACAATGAAATGTCAATAACGAAATATCATCTAACAAGATATACAAAGCCATTTTAAAACAGAACAGTTGTGGTCATAATTTTCTTGAATATAACAAAAACTATTATTTCTTCATGTACACTAACACTTTGGGTCTTAAAGAAATCAAACTGGAATTTAAAAATTTTGACAAAATATGAATCATATTATTCTCTCAAGACTGAGTGGTACCAAAGCGTATATAACATATAGTTGAAACACAACCTGTATACAAATATGATTGACTGTTTGGTCTTAGTAGAAACTATGACCTCATATGACCTCAAAGTTCAGCTTCAAATGTTGGCAAATATAACGAATCCATCTCCTCTCAAACTTTAATGATACAAAAGTTTGCATCATAGATGGTTAAACAGCTAGAAACTCAATTACAAAAGAGGGAGGAAGCATAAAACATATTCACACATCTACATCCTCATCTACACAAATATCTTGTGTTTGCCATAAACAGAAGAAAAGTTACAGGGTTTTATGCTTTCATTTTAAATAACAGGATTATTTTGCATAGGCAGACTGAAAAAAGAGACACAAACACAGAAAGGAGGATTAAGGGAAACGTTCAGAAGTATTTATTTTAATTTTTTACAAAAACCAACCTCCATTTCCTTCTTAAATCGTTCCTCTCTCTCTGCGGAATAATGCAGGTCCTTTAACTGTCTGCGTACACTCTCCGTCTGCGTGTCCCTCTCCATCCGGAGGTTGGCAAGCTTCTCCTGGGCATCTGAATACAAGCTGTGGGTGAACAAAATGGAAATAAAGTTTACGATGATTCATCTGCCGAGGTTATACGAGACCCACCGATTAAAACTCACCGAACACTAGTCTAAATCTGTACAGCTTATTCTTTTCCAAGCATATGACCGGCAGGAATATTAAAACGGTTGTTGTAATAAAATATTTCCTTCTTTATTGTATTGTTTCCTTCTGTATTGCGGGTTGTAAACCATAATGATACAAAGTAGAAAACAGAGATAATATACAACAACACAAAACAGTGAAAAATTCCAAAGACTAAGTATAACCTTAAACTAACTAATCCATTTAGGTAGATAAGATATTAAAATTATTTCATAATATGGAACTGGACTACTCCACTTGCCACTGACAGGCAAACTATTATATTAACACAAACATATGACATTTGTTGCTTAGTAACAACAAATAGGTTGTCAGCACAAATAAAAAACCCAAGTGCAAAGGAGAATAATTTACTAAGCACACTAGACAGAAATTAAATTGCGGCTACAAATGGTTTGAGGGTATTTCTGATGCTCTGTTTAAATTCAGCAAATAACATTCTTCAATGCCAGCTCTCAGTCAAACTGTGATTTTGCTGGTCAAAAATTGAACAAGAACATTTCAAATTTAAGTGCATGGTAAGTAACGTTAGCCAAGGAAATGGGCTGGTACCCTATTCCCTTGTTACGGAAGAACGCGTTTCTTACTTTTCTTGCTCAGCAAAGACATTTTCGATCTGTTCCTTGTCCTTTCTGAGTCTTTCGTTCTCATCTCTTAAACGTTTCACTTCTGATTCCTGTAAATTAAAAGATTCAAGAACAGTAAATTCAATATATTTTTTAAACAATTCATGAGTAAATCAAAGAACTTTGAAATGACACTTTTTAATAATCCAACCATCAATATGACTGGCACTTTCGGCACCAACTTTCTTTCACTCTGTTCGAGAACCTTGAATTCAGAGTACAATAATAAGTGTTGCAGGCCAAGATAATAATTCTAACCCATTTCAAAGAGAAGTCAACAAGGTTATAACTGAAAATAAACCTCTGCAGAACACAGTGACTCCATAGATCACCCACTGTCAGTCAGTTTTATGGACTAACAGGTTATATCTTACATGAAATAATTTGCCTTCAAACAAATATGTTTTAAAGCTAGGAACAAGATACAGGGGTTCTCAACTGCCAGTTTAGGATACTAAAATTGTTACAATCGGTAATTGGTTTGAAATTCATTTATCTCATAACATATTGACCTTTTGGTTGACTTCTTTCTTGAAAGCTTCTACAACCTGCCGCGTCTCCTTATCACGTAACTGCAATGTCTTCGATAACTCTTCTGCCTTTGTAGCCAGTTCATTGTTCATTCCTGTGGAGAAAATTGAGAGCAGGTTTCTTTTACACAGATCAACCCTGCTGCAGAAATCCCCTGGTTTTATTGTTTTAAATTTAGGTGAAGGCAATGAACTTATTGGATGTTATTTTAGTTTCTTGAAGAAAAAAAGGAAGTATTTTATGTGAACAGCACTACCAAATTAACTTTTGTCTAACCCTTGAACCTGCTATGAAAGTTAATAATAGCATAATAAAGGCAAATGTTTAGAATGTTGATTTCTGTTTTAATACTCAGGAAAGTTGAGAAAAGGTGGGTAACCATCACTTGAATACTTCTCTGAGACAAAATAAAATTAAAAGGTAACCACGTCTTATCATAGTGTTGCTATCGTTTGTTTGATTTCATGCATGTTTTTTAGAAATCTGGTAAATCCCTTCCAACCCACTTCACTTTCCAATGCCTGTTTTAGATCAAGCATTCTAGATTGATGAATTACCATTCTATATACTTTTGAACTTCAATATCTGGGTTCCATCAGTGACTGCAGACATTACCAAAATCTTTCTCAGTTGTTTTTGCAGTTACATTTTTGCATACATTTATAAAAAATATAGTTACCAATCAGTAACTATTGCCTTTGTGAGTATTGCTACAGTAGGTAATTTATTTGCTCATTTATATTATGCTGATGGCAGAACAAGCTTGTATACCTTCATGCTGTTGCAGATTTTTCTTCATTTCATGTTCCTTACTTCTGGCAGACTCTTTCTCTCTAGCCAGAGCCTTCTTGAGGACAGCTAACTCATATTCTAGCTTCTGTTTGCTGGCTTCTCCTCTCTCAGCCTGTGCCCGCCATAATGCAACATCACCTTCAAGATTGGTAATCTTCACACAAGGAGTATAAATTTAAAAGAATTAATACAGATTTAACACCAATCTGCTACAGAACACCTAAGGACGTAGTTTCATTCAATACAACCCGGAATGCGGCAGGCAGGGATTTCAAGAGAAATTCCGCTCTGGCTAAAACTTACTTTGCTCAATTCCAATCACATTTACCATTACAAGGCCTACCAACTCAGATGACAGCCTTGAAATTCCACTACAGTGATAACACAAACCAAATTTAATGAGAAGTCAACAAACTGCACACATTTAGGTACAATAGGTGAATGAGAAGTTCCCGCAAATTATCTTATTTTACAGAAGATTCCCATTGCTGTCAAGGACAGCTGTTGGTAGAATTTCCAGAGCTGTTACCTGTTCATTGTGAGTGGTTGTCAACTGCAGTCGTTGTTCTTCTAAGCCATTGATACGTTGTCTTAGCTCAGTGAGATGACCAAGACCTGTAAAATAAATAATACAAGTAAAGAAACATCTATAATCCCAAATGCCGACACAAACTACAACCTATGGCTCCTCTGTTGGTGCACTCTTCATTTGTCTCCGCAGGAAGACTAGTATTAAATGTTCTCATTCAGTATTCATGTACTTCCAAACATGACAAAATTTATACCTCATTTTGATGAATGCAATGTGCAGAAACCACCATCTACAATACAAATATATTAATATTGAGATAGCAATATGAAGTTGTCTAAATCTGATAATCTCATGTGATTGTCTACTATGATTACTGGAAATTTTAGAGTGAGAATCCACTTTGATTTACCGGATAAATATTCAGTTTTAACCACGACCACAAATGTTGTGATACCAGCCTTTGTTAAAATGTGGTTCACTGAAATCTAAATTTTGACAACCGTGCCATTATACATATGTGAGAAATCTTTCAGAATTAAAAAACTTAATCTATTCCCAAGAAAATTTAAATAAAATGCTATAAGCCTTATTTGAGAACTACATACTGTACCGGTATCTAAAATATACATCCTAACTGCCAGTCACTGATATCACCAAACAGAATAGGTGTTTGGCAGTTTGAAGTCACATCATTTTGAGCAGTTAAGTTGAATGATCTGCAGCAATCATGAAGAGAAAATTCTGCACTTTAGAGCAAATACTATAAACCAAGAAATATGTCTATATAAACATAGCATTTTGATGGCTACAATGAGGCTAAGGTACACATTACCTGCGTCACTGTCTCTATTGAAGACAATAGATTGTTTAGGTGAGGGCGATATACTTCTTGACCTGTACTCTTGTAAAAACTCTGACGCCATGGGAGATCCAGATCGACCAATCACAATGTCCTCACTTTGTGAGGTATTTGAATTTAAACTGTCTGCTGGAGTAGACATGGTACAAAACTTCAGCGAGTACCTTACCTCAGCATCAACACTTCACCTGGAATAAAATAAAAGTACTAATTTATAATTCTTCAGTTTATTTTATGTTTCATTTCTCTTGCGAAATGTAAAACAAAAGGGCAAAATCATAAGAAAACCAACTTAACTTTTCAATCAATCAATCAGAAGACATTTATATAGCGCCAAAGTCAACAGAAATTGTTCAAAGGTGCTATTAGCCTTGGTCATTGGTAACTTGTCACACAGATCTACACACCAAAGTGTGCACAATTCAATCAATCTCTCCTGGGGCACCACAACCACGTGTCCCCGGGGACTTCCCATAGGGTGCAGCCACAAACCGGCGCACACAACTACTGTATATTGACAAGTTAAATCGCAAGTCCCCATTTATACACTTATAACTTTTGCTGTGTTGAGAGTCTATTACCTTAGAATCAACAGGTAACAGATTAGGAAGAATATATGTATCATGTAGTTTGAAGGATAGGCTACATATACCTTCTGTTGTTGCTAAGTAGAATGGGAGTAGAAATGGGAGTCCTTGTTTTCAGTTTAAGGGCTATGACAACTTCACCATCTTACGTTTGTAAAATTGTGAAGAGAAGTCCATCTTGTTTAATATTGCTTGTTGTAAGTCTAACATTACAATAGCAGATTCTACAGACAAAGAGACACATTACTGTATATGATATATTTATAGGTAGGCTGACTGAAGGTACATGATGTCATAGAAGCTTTTTGATGCTAACTGATGTGTAGATGTTTTTTTTTTATAGATTAATTGTAAGAACTGTCTACTGCTGGACTCGATAAAACCAATGCCATGGAAGGGTTTTGGTTAGTGTGTAGTGACCATATTATACTGGTCAACTTTGTTTGTTTACTTACCCCCTCTAATACAGTAAGTTTCTGGCTAGAGTAATCCAGATTGCATTGATGGAATTTTCCATCAGTAGCACTTTATTTCTATACACATGCTAATTAGGTTACCATTGAAAGTACCTAGGCTGGTACCTGTTTATAAGGGACACACATGTGGTCACTCACTCTCTTCTCTACATGGTCTGCAGACAGTTAAGTTACTGATAACAGTTATAACTTATACATATCTTTTACCTTAGACATTGCAGTTACTCAGGACATGTTCAACCTGTGTTTATCTCATTAAGAGAGTGGTTATAGGACAGGGTGGATCATATTACATTCATATTTGTATTGCCTTACTTATTAGGAGTAATTGCTTGTCTAGTCTGCATCATATTTTAACTGGTAGATCTACCTCGCACTAGCGCTATAGTTGCAAAGCTTATAATTTGGCCATATACTGTATACATAGCTACCTTGACTTACTTAGGTGGCGCCTTTCGTCACCATTTTTAGCCCATTTAGTACAATATTACATTTCCTTAGTACATATTTGTACCTTGCATAAGGACCTGGCCAGCTTTCATGTGCGCTGTCTGCATAACTATTTTGTACCCTAAACATCTATGTTGCATAACGTTTGATTGTCACACTACGTAAAATCTCTGGTAGGCAGTAGTATACAGCCAACCACTGGTGTCATTGCAGAGTGACTTTCGCTCGTACATGCTGTATACAGGCTAACTAATATACAGCTAACACGTCTGGGCCTCACATGTCTAGGCCAATTACTGGAGAGTTGAGTTTGTCAATTGAAATAGTCAGAGAGGCGACTGGGTCATCAGAGGATCATTGAGAACATAGTTGTCCAGAGTAAGTATAACCAAAAACTAATTTAACCTGAGCTTCAAGTGTACATAAACTTCATATTGTAACATATTATGCACATCTTTATGGTTATAAGATCATTACAATAGCGCAGACTGACATAGCTCCTTCATTATGGGACTCTATGCTACTCATACATAGGCTACAGTAGCTATTTAATTCCGCAGTCTCAGACTGAGGTCTGACTGTATGATATACAGTACACTTGGCACAGCCATACGCCTAACTTAGGACTGAAATCGGATTGGCTAGGTCTACTGGCAATCACTTTGTGTAATTATTCATGAAAGATCCTTGCAAAAACTTCCTGAAATTACGATACAAAAGTGCCGATAGGAAAAGTAATACAGTTTGGTGATGCTTCTAAAACACTTAAACAGTAAGGCCAAACGTTATTTCTTGGCAACTTCCAGTCAGGAACTGTCGGGGAACCTGTTTTGCTTGAAGTTGTAGTAGTGTTACTGTTAGGCTACTGACTTGTAGGCTTAGGCTATACTTGAACACATGCGCTACCAACGTATGTCGCTCAGTATTTACAATTTAGGCTAGGACTACAGGTAGTGTAGGCATCTAAACGAATATTTATAATATACAATACTGTACTAAAAATTAGGACCCTAGTATCGATCACTAGGCTAGGCTGTGTGTGCTATACAGTGTACAATGCAGTGGGAGCGCCTGTGGTTTTGACGACAGTTAAATTGAATTTACGATTATGATTCTCAAATAATAGGAGTCCTACTTACTGTTGAGAGAAAAACACCTGGAACACATGTGAGAGGGCATGATCATTGTGCATTTCATCTGAAGGTACAGTTGAACTGTTAGCCGTGTGTTATTGTTATTGTTCAACGATTTACTGAAATCAAATATATCGCGTTACAATTAAGAAGGGCTAATTCAACTAATATACTTCCCCACAACATTACCAAGAAAACAAACAATTCGCCAGTAGGGTACATTATCTGCATGTTCAAGTGGGGTAATGTTAATGACACGTCTACGTTCAATTCAACCAACCAAGATGAAGGCTGGTATCTTCTTATACTTGCAATATTTTTAAGTCCTCAGTAATTTTATTGCATTTGGTTAAACTTACGCAGCCTAAGATTTGTCAGTTAGAGGCTAGAGAGCGCCATGTGAATTTCGTGAATCTAATACCAATGCATAGCTTACTTTCCTTTTCAATTGAACACCCTTTCTGTATATATGTCAATGTCTTTGAAAGTTCTTCTTTTGTAGTGAGGTAATTGCTCAGTCCTGTGGAGATGAGTTAAGAACAATTTATGCAGTTCAATTGAACCTCACCAGCCTACAGTTACCTTGGCCTAACTTAAGAATCCGTACCATATGAATGGGAAAGCTTACTTCGAATCGTGGGGTTAGGGGTTAGGAAGTAGGGAATGGGGTTAGGAATTAGGGTTAGGAAGTAGGGAATAGGGTTAGGGGTTAGGAATTAGGGCTAGCCAGGGGCAGGGAATAGCGTTATAGTACGGATTCTAAATTAGTACCATTACCTTACTGTATAGTGACATGAATGTAAAGGGTTAAACTAATTACCACCCCAATTGAAAACTAGTTTTCTGGAAGCAAGACTAAGTGAAGAAAGAGCAGGATCATGTCTTCATACCAATTACTAATTTTAGTTCTAGCATAAATTATTTAATATTACTACAACTAAAGGCCTACATATATATTGTGCGGCAATAGAAACTCACATGAATTCTCCACAGTCTGTTTATTTGTATAAAACTGTGATTTATTGTATAGATTGCCTATACATGAAATTGTTAAAACATACTAGAATTTTTTCTTTTCCTTACTCCATAGCTGCCGGATATGTTCATAGAAATTGACCTGCACAAAGTGCCAGTTTGATCTCATTTCTCAAGCGACACATCAGCAGGCTTGCATCAGCACCTAGAAACAAAACTTGTACAAATGGCTGGCATGTATTTAAGGCACCTTTGGTTGGCATCCCACATAGTGAAATCACATAGTGTTTCAAGATGTTACCATTCATCAAAACTATTACCCGTCATCTCAGGCAGTAGATCCAGTCACAGAAGGCAAAGCAACCAGATGTGTACCTCATCTCGACCCTTCTCTCTTCAAACCTTTACACCACGACAATGTAAATATTCAGAAACTTCCACAGGCGAAAAAGAATTTTCTCCATTTTATCACTTTCCGTACATTGTGCCAATGAGAATTTTTTCTCGATTAAAACTTGGGCAGACGGTTCTGACAGTGAGCCTTGTGCCAGCTTTGTATTTAGCGGAATATTGTGAGGTTATTCAACATGTAGATAAATCATTGACCGTTATGCTCGCTACACTCGCATTATCAATGCTCTATGCTCTTGGAGAATTCTTCAGGCGGTTGATTGGAATGATGTACCTCAGCAGAGATGAAACACGTGTTAAAGTTTCTCATTTGACATTTTGGGGGCAGAGAAAGGACTTGACATTTCCAGTTTCTGATGTCATTCCATTAAGAGATTGTGGAGAAGATAAAGATACAATAAACAAACTAAGGAGATACAGCACTAACAGGTACCTCTTGTTCTCTGCTCGCTTTGGAAGGATTTTAAACAGAGAGAAGTTTGAAATTGTGTTCGGTAGTATCTATCGAGAGTAACAATATTAAATGCTTTAAAGGTCATCAGTAGTACACCAAAATATTAGCAAATAACTGTTTGAGGAATACTCTCCTGATGGATTTGATCCTTCTGACTTTGCAGGATGGTATTGTAAAGTGTGAAACGTAGCATGCATGATTCAGAGAGGTATAAATATCTTGATGGAAAGTTTAAACGCTGGTCAATGTCGGAATGTGAATGGCCATCATTTAACTTGCTACCTTATTTTATGGCAATGTTTGTTATTTTTGAGTTCATATCCAGGATTTTTTTTTATATCTTTATCTATCAATTCTTACAAAAGTTCCAAGATGATCTAGGTCTTGCATAAACAACATTTGTTTAGATATTCTCTATGACATCATAATTTATAAATTTTCAAACTTTCAAAGCAAACTCAAAAAGTATTTCCTGATATCCCTTGAAGATCATTTAAGGGTCTTAGAAACTTAAAGTAGTGTTTCCAATTATTTTAGTCATGAATGATTTCTGTAACATTATTACTATTATAGAGTGAAAGTGGCTACTTGCATTCATTTTTGTTTAAGCTTGTATTTTCAATATTGTAGAATTGAATGCCTGAGTAACTACTCGCTTGCTAATGTTGAATTAGGTAAGAAAGGGCTAGTTCATGTCTTACCATACTGTAACGACTGATAAGCTTGATGAACAAATGCACAAGCTGCCTTAAGAGCCATTACTGATGGAACATTAATTACAGAGAGAATGTCCTTATAAATAATCGGTGTTGTTCTGGAGAGTTATTTAAAATACAGTATGACTGTAAAAGAAAACAACCATCCGGTATTTGTATGCTAGAACCCTGCTAACCCTGCTATTGAAATCATCGTGCTTGGTGACCCTAGTTTCATCCTCAATCTGGTACCTGTTCCTAGGACCCTGCTAATGAAACTGTTTTGCTTGGTGACCCTACTTTCATCCTCATCATATTGGCGACTCTTCAGCGAAGAGTTTTAGTCCGAGGAAGGGGGTCAAGCTGATTTAGGGTGCTAAGCTGCAATCATTGGGTTACATACAGTATTAAGTTTTAAGTTAACTGTTTTGCATGGTCCTGTATGTATCTGTTATATTCGATACACCAGATATATAGCAGTATATCATCTGAATACAAATAAATACAACAATGCAAACAAGAGCATCAATGATGCAGTATCTCAATACTGGAAGTTTTAATTTTGATTCCTAATTTCAAATCTTTGCTCTGTCTCTACAATTATCAATATCAATCATGGTACAACAAATATATAACTTGCATTTTTGCTACTTTGCCACGAATAGTCTCTGCAGGTTACACTTTATCCTGCTAGTCTTGCCTTTAGCGCTTATTGCCTGTTAGTCGAAAGAACGACGTTGCAAGGTTTAGTAATGTCATAGAATATTTAAGAACTTGTTTTTCATGTGGTATCCTTCATCTTGGGTCAGTCTCTGTTGGACTTTTTGGTCATATAGTTTGATGTCAATGACAACAGCCAAAGTAGAAGAGGCGAACAACTCGACCATATTCTTGATGCCTGCCTTGAGAGCTAGGCCTATTGACCTACTGTATGTTAATGTAGACTGTAGTGGTGACTACCATCAAAACTGTGTCCACTTCTAGATATCAAAACAACCCACGTTTTTCCATCTCAATTTTTCGGATATGAAGATTTCATGGATTTATGACTTGGAAAAAATAATGTAAAAGAAGATTACAAGTTTTTATATGCAAGTGATGGGTGGCCTCCTCTTCCCCTAATAGCCACCTCAGTTCCTCTCCATTTTGTTATTTTATTTTAATTCTTTGTACATTTGATGTCAAACATTACAGGTTCAAAAGAAAGCTAAACATACTTCTTATAACCTTATACATCTTAGGCCTATATCCTTATAAATAAAACATAACCTTATACAATTTTTATTGTCTTATCAAAGTTGTGATGCTATGGCCGGCTCCTCTTTTATACGTACCCATCAAACAAACTTACCCTGGTCCTTCCTAGGAAAAGCTGTCTGAACACCAGTACAATGCTAATGTGGCTATCACTGAAAGCCTAATAGGCCTAGTGGCCTATATATATATATATTTTTTTTAAATTGCACTAGGCCTACAGTAAATAACCTTCAGAAATACAAGAATGTGTATACGTAATTATACAAAATACATGAAGGGCAATCAAACAAACTTATCATGGCCCTTGCTCTGAAAAGCTACCTGAACACCATTATAGTGTTCAACCGATTATGCATAACAGAAAATACCGATTGCTGATTATTTTTTCATAATCGTACCGATTCCAATTATTTGAAAATGAGAAAATATCCCGTTTATACGAAATCGGCAATAAAGTTTGACAGAAACAATTATTGTTGTGATTTTCCCCAGTTTCCTTTTGCTTCGTTGTTATACAAGGCTCTAAGGTACCATTTTGTATGTACCAAATTACCTCTGGAGTTTCTCGGAAAGAAATTTTTTTTTTTTAAATTTCCAAAATACGGAGATATGACATCCTACCTAGTCAGCACTGTGCTAAGCGAATGGCCTAACCACCTCGACGTAAATGTCACCTGTTAATGGCTTGATAGTTACTCAAAATATCCATCTCAAAAAGTATCTCAGACAAACCATCCATCTGCAATCTTTACCAAAGTGTAAATTTTAATGACATATTGCCTTCATTCCGACAATATTTTGTACTTATTTTCAGTATTATACCGTTTATGAACAAATTGAAATGTTACGAACTTGAAGTTAAACATACCTATTCGTTACCTATATAACTCCATTCAGGTTCAATTAGAATGTGTAAGCTTAGGCCAATCAAACTGAAAAGCAAATTGTACCATCGTAACTTGTTTAAAATTACTCTAAAATGTAATACCAGATTGATGTAAAGAAATAATAACAACTAGAAACTACTCCAATATAAAATATAACATTCCCTCTATAAGACATATCACTTACATTACCTTCCAAACAAATGCCGATTTCCAGCAAATTGAAAGTTGTAAACTAAGCTACGCATTTTTTTTTTTTTTTTTTTGCAAACCGATGGTTAGGCTACATTTCCCATTGACTTAGTGTGGTTGTTAGGCTAACATGTGGTCGAAGATTGCAGTTTCCGTGGATATTTTTAGTTTTTATTTGCGACACAACTAGAGCGAATAAACAGATGTCAAGTTTAGATTTCCATGCAGTTGATTTAGTGTGAAGTAAGGCTACTATGTGGTCGGAGATTTGTGAGGATTTTAGGTTATTTTCGCTGGTACTGCAGGCCGTAATTTACCACGGGAAGTTCCCGGTGATTGTGCGCGACCCTCTCGCACTGCTTCAAATTTTGATGCGGGGTGAGAAAACTGCGCGATTCGCGATGCAACTGCAATTCCTAGCTAAAGCAAACGCATGTCACAATTAATTTTACACAGACACCTGATATAAAGAGGGCGATTTTTTTATATTTCATTTTTCTTTTTCGCACTCGTAATTGTGCTTTAGGAGGGCTTTTTAGCACTTGCGAGGGCGAATCGCCCGTTGCCCCCGCTTATTTCCTACCCTGTCCAGCACATTCCTGAATTCGCGAAATTGCTATTGTTGCTATGCTTACTGTGCCAAGAAATATGCAGCCAATAACCACGAAGGAAGCAAAATCGGCGTCCCTGGCAGCCTAATTTGATGAAAGTATACACTGTGAAAGACGTATAGGGGGTGCCTTTTTTTAATATTTCGTAGTAAAAGAACAAACCTAATTCATCAGTTGATATTTTCAACTTCCATATGTTTTTGAATAATGATATTTTCACCTTCCATATGTTTTTGAATAATCGGTATGACATAACTGGTATTCCACGTAATTTTTACCGATACCGATTATGTACCGATTATGCAATATTCGTACCGATTCCGATTAGGTTAATCGGTTGAACACTACACCAGTACTATCCTTAAATGGATGTTACGTAGAATTCAGCAGTACAGAATGTAATTAGCATGCAATACACTAACACCTCGCGTACCTAACTACAGAACAGAAAATTGTTCGCGAGGGTAGCCATTTTCGTATATCTAACATGTAGCTGTTATGAGTCATAGCCAATCTGCTACAAAACAGACTTGGGGGCGGGGCTTAATCATCAAAAACGGACCTTTTTACTAAAAGTAGGGGCGGCAGCTCAGTGTTGTTTTAAGAAAGAAAAATCATTTAAACATCAAATAAAGCAAATAAAAGCCATTAAATGTCATATACATGTAGTAAAATTCTTATTAATACCTACCTGTAAACAACAAATGGAAGTTTTAAATTTTAATAAAATATATAATACATAGGACCCTATCTTAGACGATACCACTGTTGAAAGACAGTTCTATTCTATTCTCTTTCATAAAACATAAGTTTTGGAGCGTGTGCAAAACAGGTGTGACAAAGTGTGTTTTCAGTCCAAATTGGCCCGATTTGGACATAAATCGGTGAAAAAATCACAGAATGAGATACAATTCTGGAATAAAAAATAGTAACTTTTGTTGGTCTATATGATATATTCTTGCTCTGGAAATTCCAGAGAAAAAGAACTTTGTTTGAAGACGCTGAAAAATTTTTAAGAGAAGAGAAAGTCCCACTTACTGTTACAATATCTCTATACATGTAATGTATTGAGATAAAAATGTGCAATAAACTTGTAGGTCATTATTTTATTTACTGAGATTGTGTAGGTAATAATATTACTACTTGATGAACCACTTGAACAAGTGCCAGCATTATGAAACGATCTATTGCTGAGGACTATGAAGGAGAGAAAATTACTGGTAAGAAAATGAACTAAACACTGCATGTCAATAATATTACTCACTCGTTTAAAAGCCAGATAATGCCCAAACAAAACAGTAAATGATGAGTAACAACTTCATAGGTACAGTAATGGTGTTGTGTACATACTTTCAAACATATTCTACAACACTTTGACTCTCTGTTGACAAGCAAAAAAAGGAGGGTTACACATGACAATGAGCATGATATTTGCATAAACCTATCAAAAGGAATCTACCATCAAAATTTACAACAATCACAGTTAATTTACAATGTGACAGGATTAAGACTAGATGAAATATCTGAATGTCCGCCTCTTGTGATCTTTCTTGACGTGAAGCAAATTAATTTCACCAGTCAAAAGTCCTGCTTTCTTCCCAAAAATCAAAGCTTTCAGCAGATGGACATGAACTTCAAGTCTTGGCTTCAAGCAGGTCACAAACAGTGTAACATTTACAGTAGATATGTACTGTAAACCCCTCTATAAAAAGCATACAAAATACCAGAAAATCGCCAGGTTCTTTTTAAAATGATGCCTCTAGCCATATCCATGGCAATGGTTCAAGCAGTTAATAAATTATATCCAGTGTTAAGTCTTTCTCCTTCATATATCTCCGTCAAAGAAAATATGTAAGACAGCATCGACATTTCCATCCGTGGCCTCAAGTGCTCGAATGCTCGCTGCTTCATCTGTGATTCCCATTTCTCTTAACTGTTGAAGTTGCACCTGTCATGAAAAGAAAAATGAGCTTTCAGATGGAAGGGCCATCACTACTGCAGCCCCTTGCAAATCCGGTTGCAGACCTTTAACAACTGCTATCTGTCTAAGTTTTACTTCTATAACACTTATTTGAGGAAGTGAACTTTTAAACACTGAGGTTAAGTAATTAATGTCACTAAATAGTCTAATAGATAGGCCATTAAGTTGGTTCCTCAGATGCAACATGAAATTAGATGGGAAAACACAAAGAATATTATAGCCTCGTGACACATGTATAAGCGTTACAAATTTGTCAAGGAGAAATGACATTGATAATTTATATCCTTGTTGTTTAATATGAAGTGAAAAGACTGGTTCGGTTGAGTTATCAGAGTTTATGAAACAATGGATTAACTTTAATGCCTGCACTGATGAGCCAATGCCATAATCCATCACTAAGCATTTTCAAAGATTTTGCATATTTTAAAGCTTAATATATCTTGGAATGCCTATAGAAACATAATTAGCACTCAAATGTTTCTCCTTTCTTCTTAGACCATAAACTATCAAGACTAAAATCCACAAAACTGTTAGCAAACTGCTTATCCACTAAAGTGTGTAAGAGAATGTGTAAAAGTAAGAGGGCATGACGTTTCGATTGTAGCAGGATCTTCTTCAGATGCTGAATGACAAGTTACGTTAACAGAAGGGACAAATACACACACAGAATACAGACAGGTTAATGAGCAGGGTGAACACAAAAAGAGAAAGATGTATGAGGATTAGTAGATGGAGAGAAGACAGAAACCAACAGGGGGAGGAGAGGTAGGAGATACACTGTCCTTCTGTTACTGTAACTTGTCATTCAGCCTCTGAAGAAGATCCTGCTAGGATCGAAACGTCAGGCCCTCTTACTTTTTACACAAGACTAAAATAAAGTGTCTATATTCATCCATAAAGCCATAAACTACAATCTTTCATTCTTACAGTGAAGTCCCTTGGTGTTGAACTGTCATTGCTTCCAGCAGTAGTAAGAGTATTGTTTATTTCTGGCTGAGCTGTTTGCATCGCTTGAGCTAATGCCTGTTGTAAGATGGAGCTGGTGATGCGACCAGCAGCAGCGGCAGCGTTGGTGGAGGAGGAACTCCCAGATGCAGAGTCGGAACTGGCAGAGGTCGATGGATCGCTGGGGTTTGTCATCGTGCTTTCAAAAGGTCTCAGAAAACCAGTCTATATAAAAAAAAAAATACAATAATGAAAAAGTTAACAGTAACAGACAAGATTGGTGCATACAAGCCAATTTGACCATTTAAGACATACTTTTCGAAAAGTAAGGAGTCTATTAAAGGGCAGTGTTGAATGAAACATTGTGCAGGATATTATATTAGATGCTTTTCCGTACTGATTACCACAGATATCCTTGTATTTTTAAACTAGAGCAGCAATGTCTCCAAAATCTCCAAAGTTTGTACAGTGAAAGGGATATTTTAGTGGGGGAAATATTAAGCTTAACAGGAATACTCCTTTAAGGACTGATGACATTAGTTGCAGTAGTTATATATGCAATGTGCTGATCAACTGTTAAGACAAGATACTGCTGATGGGTAAGATCATCACAACTGAGCAAATTATTAATGGTTTTATACCAAATATATGTGTATTGAATGAGTTACAACGACAGAACAAAAGACTTGTTCAAGCAAAAGGAGAGACCAAAGCTAGCCCTTGGAATTTTTCCCAGTCATCTAAAACTTCCTATGAAGGACCACAAAATTAGAAAATTTACATACATACTCACATATAACAATGTTCGAAGTTGCCAAGGTCAAGGAATAAACAATTGTTGCAAAGAGTCATCAAAACAAGAAAATGGTGCCACTTGAACATATAACGGATGAAGGAATTACAGTTTCCTTCAGATACGTGGGACAAACAAATTCTAAACAGTTAAGCTATGAAACAATGCTTACACCATATATCTATCTGAAACTTTCCACTGGGAGAAAACCTTTCACGTACACCTAGAGGAAACTACACTGCTACCATGTTGAAAATCCAGTTACTAAACTAGGCAATTAAGAAACTACGCAGCGCTAAGTGCAAGGTATTTATTCCAAAACCCATCGCCACAAAACTGCTTTTTCTTATAAAGAGAAGCCATTACAATGACAACTTACAAAGCACACTAGCACTTCGTCCGTTGTATCTCCACCACCATGAGGTTCACTTTTCAGTACATGTATGTATGTATGTATTTTAGATCCTCCTGCAAAGCAGGTACTCGCATAGAAGCCATCATTGGCAATATCAAAGCTGCAAGCAGACCGTAGTCAGTCTCTTAGATTCATATTTAACGTCCATGATTATGAATTGTCAATTGTCAACAACTCTGTAACTAGACGACATACATTAATCTTGGAGTGACTCCAACTCGGGACCTTATGATTGAAAGGCACCGGCGTTAACCACTGAGCTAACACTCCTAACACTCCAACATACCTGTGGTAAGCTTGCACCTCTTGTCTCTGGACCCCTGCCCACTCCAGCAGCTGTCAGAGCTGCGGCCAACTGTGCAGCTGTGATGCCACCTTGGGACCTTTGACCGGAAGCAGTTGACGGTCCAGCCTATTTGGGAAGTGAGAAAACAATTTTGCATAGGTAAGGTGAACCTTTTGGCTCAAGAAAGAATAAAAACAAAAACAGAATAGTAGGCATATGGATCTAACAAAGGAATAAGAAAACTCAACAGAACGTTTCAGGAAATTTGAATTACTTCTTGTGAATTATCCAATGTCTACATTCTCTCTATAACATTTGGGAAATAATTTATGCAAAATCACATCGCAAAGTGGTCAAATTGCTCAGTTCTACCTCTAGACCTTTACAAGAACCAAATCTATCTTCTTTTGGCATAATTGATCAAAGTTTGATGATATTGTATAGTTGGAGGATAATACTAAACCAGAAAGCTAAATCAGAGAGATTGCCATTACCGCTAACCTAAAAAAAAACAACCCCAAAACAGTTGTGCCTCTTAGCATTATGAAATTCCTGTACACCAGATTAGATATAAACTTAAACCACTATTTTTGTAAATGCTATTCAATACTAAAAACCAAAACAGTTTATTTCATAAGCTTAACTATAGTCATTCCAAACAAGAAAATTTAAGTGAACAAAACTGAAACATATACTTGCATAATTCATACAAAATTGAATAAAATAAAAAAAATTGAATATTTTTAAAGCTGCTTAAAGGAATACACTCCTAAATTATAACCACTATTAGGTTAAGTTTACCTCTGAGATATCCATGTCTTCATCTGCAGTAGCATCAGAAAATAAACCTGGAAGAAAATGAAACAGTTACTTTTCAGAATTTTGAAAGACACCACATTTGAAGCTAGGATCATCAAAACAACATTTTATATGAAAATTATCAATCTTACTAAAAAAAAAAGGGGGGAAGAAAAATTACAATTCACCAAAACCTGAAATACCTGAGTGTAACATCTAAAATAAATTTATGTTTCAATAACATTAATCTTGTTGGTAATCTTGATCCAGGGCAATCACTTAACACCACCCACCACCCTAATGGAAGCTGGGAGTGAACACCAAGCATCTGAACACTTTCACAGTACTGAAGGAGAAATGCATACCCTACAACAACATCCCATGGAGAATAAAATCATTTCAAGGAAAGTATCTGGGGACGGTCCATGAAATAAAGGGACTGTCCCGGGCAATGGGGGACATCTAGTCACCTTTGAGCATACAGTTGAGTGACAAAGATAATCCATGCCGATAGTTCTTTTACAGGTAGAAGCCACAACAAACTATAGTCTGATATGAAGAAATCTTACCAAAGTGTGGGTCTTGACCAAGCATACTGCCACTTCTAGAGCTGTGGGCAGCTTCCTCGTTCACAGAAGCTGCAATGTTCATGACAGCATGACCAATGGCTGGGTGTTCTCTGACAATGCTACCATGACAACATAAAACAAAATGTGTGACCCAATAGACGAACATGATTAGACCACAAATTGGTAGGGGTTGCTTGTTATCAAATCAATTGCAACATGTATGGGGGCTCATATCAATCACTTATTCTTACTCTTTCTTATCTGATTTTGAACATTCATAGCCTTACGGATTACAGTATGCAGGGAATGATTTAACATTGAAATTTTGTGTAGCAGTGTTGAAGGCAGTTACGACTTTCTCTTATAAAATAATATGGTTTCTGTGATTAACAAAAATGCTATATAAATATGCACTTGTATAGTATTTTGCCAGGTTTGCATACTGTAGCAATTTATTCCCCAGCATGTACTCGACATAACTGTGTGACACAGTACGCATGATGAGCAATCTGCGGTAACCCAAGTGAAACATTCCAACACTTTGTCTCAGCCACTCACCTCCTGACATTTTCGGGGTCAGCGACTTGAACAAGGAGTTGAGGATCTCGCAACATTGCTGCATAAAATTAAAAACAAATTAGGTAATCAAGTGATGTATATCTCCAGAAAAGTATATTGTTAATAATATTGTTGAACGCAGTTACAAAATGAAACTTAATGTTTTGGGTTATTGTGTGTTCAATCCCTATGAAAGGGCTAAAAGTGGGTTTGTCATCCATTTGTCATCTGAAATAATCTTCCAAATTAAAAAAAGAATATAAGCTAACTGTACACTGTTAACAACAACTGCCACCAGACATGAAGTGTAAGCTACATGCCATTCAACTTTCCTCAGATATGTGAGTGTAGGTTAATATATTAACATATATACATATATATACCGACCTCCATATCTAGTAGCTTTGCAATACTCCAGTCCATTGCGCAATTTATTTAACTTTTGATTTGGCCCCCCCAAAACGGAATGTTCCTGACCATCTGATTCTCCAGATCACACAGAATACTGTAGCAAATTCTGGCACAGAATTTTACATATCTACAGTGTTTTGCTAAGAACTTAACCTTCCTAGGTGATTGTTTTCATCACAATAACTATTTATGAACTTTTTACAGTACTAATATATTTACAGTACATACATACTGTACTGTATATATACATCCACATCATATATGGGAATATGAAACAGAAACTACTTGAAAGCCTATCAAAATAGGAAACTGATCAATTAAAATAACAAATAAACATAAGAAATCAGACACACTAGGCTATGTAAGCATTACTAATAGAAAGTGATTTTGTAAAAAAGTGCATTTTCTCTCTATAAAGAACAACTAATAGATTTGAAATACTCACATACAGCTACATGGTCAGCAGACATCCCAGGTGTAGCAGCAATGATATTATCAATAGTTTCTGCACTGGTTAAGATCTTGTGTACCTTTTCATGAGTAAACAAAATGAGCATACTTGTACGGCTGATTTATGTGTTGATATGTTTAAGACAAAAAAGATACAATGTTTTGAACAATTGGCACTCTACAATAGATTAAGAACTTTCTACAGTTTACTTATCACGTAAGCAATCTGGGGTCATAAAATTGTGTGCAAATGAAGAAAGAATTTAGACATCAGCTGAGTAACTACTTTTAAAGTACTACACTGATCTCACAGATCAGTATGACTCAATTTGACTTCTTTTGTTGCTTACCCTATCCTCCACCCACCCCCACGCCCTCCAATTTTTCATCTCTTAGACAATTGACCAAGTCTTCTTGTATGACGAGGAACATTAAATCTGTGATACCTTCCAAATGAAAGCAGATATATATTCTTGGATGTTTGGTAAATGTGATCATGACAGTTATCTCAGTCACATAATCCATTGTAGATCTCCTTTAAAAAACTAATGTCACCAGGTTGATTCATTAGATATGTGGCTTGCAACACGTTAGGAATGTCAAACCCGAAAACAAGAAACTTACAGCCTGTCTGTGACTGGGATTCAAAAGTGCGGCATGGAGGGCTGTCATTAGTTGGCGGATGTCAGTTTCATCCATCGGGTCTGTGGAATGTAAGCATATCATATACATTTTGTGTAAGATTATTTTTAAGAAAATTTAGTTATATCTTTCAGAGGCATTTCTAATTACTGAGCCTCGTAGCAATTTCATTGGCTATGTACCACATTTATAAAAAACAACATTGAAGAATTCATGTGGTTAGTTCTAAAGACACTTCCAACATCATTGAATCCTGGTAAGCTGATGAGAGAAATAAAAAGTTTGCCACCTTTGAGGTAAACATGATATTCAAACCATATCCATCTGTTTAGAATTCTATACATAAGATATTGTAAAAATACATTTTGAAAATGGTATCATTTCAAAATAGGACCTTTCTGGTCTTTGAGACATGTATGTATGTGCAACAGGAGTGAAGAAGACCAAAAAGTCATCCTTCTCCAATGTAGTGGTACCGTAGGTGTTGGTCACAGTGAGAAATGATTGATAGCAGATGATGGCAATGAATTACTAAAACATACCAAGCTTTGGTTCTTCTTCGGCTAGTTTCAATTTAAGAATATGTATTGTACTTCCAGGCTTCACACCACTCTCTTCTAAGGTTGACTCATCCTTTAAGAGCTTCCCACAATATACTAGGTCTGTAGAGAAAATCACACATTAACAATTTGTATTAAAACCATGAAATTTCTTTCAAAGATTTAACTTACAGGTCCTATAGATGTACTTGGTAGTTGGGACATATTGGTAGATGTTTTTTTTTCTTTGGGGGGGGGGGGAGGGGGAGGGAGTATAGGGAGAGATGGTTGAAATGAAGGCAAGCATGCACAGGTCTAAGAACTTACTAAGGTTAGGCCTACTTAGGGCATAAATTTATCAGGTATTGCATTGCAATATGGTCAAGATGTCCCATAAGTGATGGAAAGCTTTCCTTGCTTCATGAATGCAGTATAACACCAAACCTTTACAAGTAAAATTCTTTTTATTTCTGATGGAATAGGATAGAACTAATCCACAGAGCAAAATCAGCTGGATCTCCATTGGCATTAGGCATAGGCGTAGGAGGCGGGGGGGTGGGGGGCTGGGGGGCCGCAGCCCCCCCAACCAATATTTTTTTGTGAAAATTCGGGCAATATGCTGAGAATTTTCGGGCACCTACTGGAAGAATAATAATTTGCAGTGTGTTTTTCATTTTTTTTGGGTGAAAATTCTGCAATATGCTGAGAATTTTTCGGGCATCTACTGAAAGAATAATAATTTGCAATGTGTTTTTCAATTTTGTGGTGAAAATTCAGGCAATATGCTGAGAATTTTTCGAGCACCTACTGAAAGAAGAATAATTTTCAATGTGTTTTTCAATTTTTTTGGTGAAAATTCGGGCAATATGCTGAGATTTTTTCGGGCACCTACTGAAAGAATAATAATTTGCAGTGTGTTTTTTAATTTTTGGGGTGAAAATTTGGGCAATATGCTGAGAATTTTTCTGGCACCTAGTCCAGTGGCGGAGCTTCCATGCAGTCAGAGGGGGCGGATGCCCCCCTGACGGACTCAAATGGACTGCTGGCGCTCTTTTCAGCTTTTTACCACTTTTTACTTATTCGCGATTATTTACTTTTTCATTGCGCTCTCAAATACCTATTGACATTTGTCACATTTTGTTGGTGCAATTTTCTGACAAATGACGATGACACCTATTTATTCTTCATTTATCTGCAAGTTAGCAAGGCCCTGGAAAGGGTCATTTTCGGCGATCTAGGGAGTATCTTACTCAAAAAATTTCTGTACGCTCCGCGCCAACCAATGGCGCTCCGCTTAGATAGTGTCAAAAGCGCCCCTACAGACCATTCTCTCCCCCTGACCAATACCCCTAGCTCCGCCACTGGCACCTACAGTACTGAAAGAAGAATAATTTGCAATGTGTTTATCAATGGTTAAACTTATATTATTATTATTATCATTATTGTTGTAACGACTTCCCCAATAATTATAACCAACATGAAAGGGTAATAACACGGAAAATGATTTTATGTTATTGGCATGTGATGTTATAACTGATGAATGCCTATATGATATGCACATTAACGTGTGGAACGCGCGCGAAAAATTTTGGTTATATTTTTCGGGCAAGTCGTTACAGCCCCCCAAATCAAATGAGGCTCCTACGCCTATGGCATTAGGCCTACCGATAACGTTACTGGCCTCTATATTGTGAATTTACCAATACTATATATTATTATACTGTTAGGCCTACTGGTATTAAGTTTAAGTTCTGTACAATATAAATGGGTTAGTACTGTATCTGTTAGTTACTACGTTAGTCTACGCCTAGGGTTGTTGTAGCTTATACAGTACGATCTATATTGTCTAACTCACTAAATTTGTCAGGTACATCCTGCTTCTCTGTTTGTGTTAGGACAGAGTGAACCCTTTGCCTGAAATCGGATATTTTGCTTCCAAGGTTAGTCCCCTCAATGCGGATTCTTCCCACTTTACCAGCAAGCTTAACGGATATTGTATGCGTCATTTTCATTCAAATCTCTCCTTCTTAGGTCCTAGGTGGCTCAAACCTACTGCTACGTTATTCAGTTCATACAGATACAGTGATTACAATTTGGTGTGTGTGTATTACTGTACATTTGTTGTGGCTGACTAGATACAGTAAAGACTAGGCCTAGGCTCAACATATACCGTACCTTTCTATACGCTATGTTATCATCTGGTATTTGACAAAGAAAACAAACCGGTGTGAAGTTAGTTACTCGTTCGACATTCGTAAATGAGTATCTGCTACCTATTCAGTTACTTATGCGACAATGGTATCAACGTAACCGTTGTGACCTATGGCAAGACGAATGCTTTCTTACAAGATTTTCAAGATTCGGTCCAAAAGTAAAAGTGGTTTATCTATGGGTCATATGATGTAGAAATCTAGGCTCACAATTCGTTTTGCCCGGTCCAAAGAGTGCTTGACCAATTCAAATGACCACTAATTAAATCATCACTTCTTAAATGAATGTAAAAGGGACCTGAAAAAACCCTTTTAGGCCCTAATAAAACACCAGCACGCCTTCTTCCACCCAACCAATGGGCCATATGAACTCTAATGACATTGTAGAAGCGTACCATAATGCGTCTTGCCCGGTCCAAAGTGTGCTTGACCTGATTAGGCCCTTTTGTCGTGCCTCCGTTACATCTATTTAATAAGTGATGGTGAAGTGGTCATGTGAATTGGTCAAGCACTGTTTGGACCGTGAAGACGCATTGTGGTAATTTTATACATCGTCTTGAGAGTTCAAATGATCCATCACTGAACCCTAATTATCTTTGGAAAATACACTAAAATGTACTTCTTCGACGATCAAATCTTGATCATCTCGCACGGAAGCATTCGGCTTTTTATAATTGTATATCATGTGTACAGCAGTTACTTATTCGTGAATGTCGAACGAGGAACGCGGAATGAGGAACTAACTTTACACCGGTAAATAAAAACACTGTTGAGAATTTATGTACATAACTGAATATGCTAGCAGCACTTTGGTTGTACGTGCCTTCTATTTGTATTATTTGTCTGTTCATTTTCATTGAGGGTTTTCCGCTTGTGTCTTTTATATCAGTCATGGTTAATTCAGTTTATTTACTTCTTCAAGCTTTTCGACGCGAACAAGATGCCCATGAAAAGAGGAAGGAAACCTATCAGTGGTAGGCCTCGTTAAATTTACAGTATTTCGCGCATTTAGTCCTCGTATGCACACTACATTAAATTAAGTAGGCTAAGAACATAGAAATTGATTTCTATGGCTAAGAATGAATGACGTCACTACAATGAAGCCACTATTGAGTATTGGTAGGTAGTGTGTCAATTTTGCAATGTGACCGAACGTACTAGTACAGTTGGGTAGCTTTTAAACCTACCCCAAGTTTTCAAAAACCACCTTCCTCATCGTGTGAATTTTCAAATACGAGACAAGAATCTTAAGTGCTACTGTATCTAACAACATCAAAACTGTGTACCCTTTTTTTTCTGATTGGTTAAGTTTAGTAGCATTACTGCGACTCACAGTGTGAGTGGTAACTATAATGAATGCACAGCTATTCACCACTGTCGTTATTACTGCCACTATTCATGCACTGCATGTCTGTGACCACATTCAAATGATCTCCTCATGAAGGCAATGTGCATAGTTCAGTCAAGCAGGCTTTTACTTCCTTGCTGCTACTCACCAGAAAGTAGCCAGTTTATAATTGTTTCAAACTTGCCTACATGATGTGTCACAACATGCAAATTTAGTATTGACTTATGATATAGTTCAAAGCCTATCATTGTCCTGCCATCTCTTTCAACATGAATGTGAAAATCTTAAATGCAAACTATAGTCCTATAGAGATATAAGCAATGGTTTATAGCTCTGTCAACTTGAACATTCTCATATTTCCATTCTTGGCATTAAGGAATGTACTTTAAATTAGTCTGTAACTACTCACTTGATCCACTGTGCACATAAACTTTCTGAATTTGTTTTGCATTCTTTATTCATTCTCAAGGTGGGTTTCTGGTCGTAGTAGAGATGGAAAGATGAAGCATTATCATCTTCGATTCGATGAGAGCTGAATGTTAAAAGATGTGCAGAAGTAATTGGTGATTGCAGTAACTGGTGCGCAAGAGAGCTTACAATTGCCATGCCTTCTAAAGAAGAAGGCATAACATTCCAGCTCCTTTCTACCACTCTCACTGGATGGGATGACCAAAATCAGACTCAGGGTAGAAAAGTTCTGTGGTTGAACTCTAAAGAAAAAAGAAGATAATTTCCTTGGCCAGTTGGAGCACATGTAGCAAACACAACAAGATGTGTAGCCTACTCCTACAGTAGTACACTAAACATTCCCAATTCCTCAGAACTGGACAAAGATGCCTGACACTCTACATATATCACAAAATCAGGTTAACGATCAATCTTAGGAATATTTGCCACTTCTGATATTTAAAAATATCCTCAGACATTTATATCATCTTGTGTTAGGTTACAGTAAGCTGATTGGAGCCAGCAGTATTTTACTTCTTGACTTTCATGTAAATAAGAAGGTTCCTTTTTGTCTTAACATTTATTATCATTTGTTGCACTTTTTATGCTAGACTTTCTACTGTTAATTTCTCATATTGACATGTACAGCTTTTTTTGGAAAGTTTGTTTCAGTTTTGTAAGAGCATGTGAAGAAATAAAATGTCAACTTATTTTGTATACAATTCATATATTTTCTTGTGTGTGTTCTTTTCTGCATAGTTACAACAATGGTTCTTTGGTGACAAACAACCTAAAACTTACATTGAAGAGAAAAAAACATTCCACTCTGCTATATTTGAAAACTCTATCTCAATATTTTGCCCCTATCCCAAGATATGGTTAATTGAGTGTCCAACATAATTTGGTGGCTACTAGCTACTCCAGAAAGTTTGATCACCGTTAGTGGGCTGTGATGTCATATATGGGAATGCTATTCAAAATCTTTACTTAGGCCAATATAACCTAGATGTATTTATCCTTGAAACCTGATAGTCTGATACATTTGCAATGTTTACTTAGCTTTCAAAGTGTTTGTTGCTTAGAATGTCATCAAAATGTATCTATTTTGTAGAAATATTCTTTCCTCTGTAGATGTATGATTGGCAAACAAAAACAAAATATTTCCATGTCATCATCCACTCTGTCTTTGCCATATGCATCTGCAAAATATCACAAAAATTAAAAGAAAATCATATGTTCATAATACAGAATGCTATGAGGGTATTGTTTAGCCTAAAGCTACAGAAAATTTGCAGCAGTTTTGCTGTTTCAACTTCGGCCTCTGGAAAATCCTTTATAAATATGATATCATAGTTTTTGAAAGGTTGCAGCAGAATTACCAAACCTGTCGGCATTTCTGGTTATGATTTATTAAAAGAACACATCTAATACAGTAGCTCTTTAAAACTTACCTAGCGCCACCACCATCACGTGCGACAAAAAAATGTTAAAGGGATATTCCTGTGGCAGATAACGTCGCACTAACATGTAAGAGAAAATATTACTGTTAGCTAGTTTGAAACCACCTCTCAAATATAAAAATTAATAAATTTTATTGTTAGCTAGTTGCAAACCCCAACTTAAACATAAAATTAATAACTATTACTGTTAGCTAGTTGAAAACCCCATCTCAAATAGATGCGTTTGTGTGGTGGTAAGCCATTTGAACAAAATAAACCCTCTCGTACTCCATGAGGCGAATCGTACTAGTTTGCCTGTGACGTCATCATGGAAGATGTCTTTGAAAAGCTTCGTTTTACTACTGTAATGTTATTGATGATTTATCCTTAAAGAAGTTGAAACGAATTTAATGTTTGTTTATTTTGCAATGTAGGCCCACAAACTGAGTAATTTAATTTCTAAAACGATTTTGCTATATTTGTTAATGCTATTCGATACTAAAATACCAAAGCAATATGTTGCATGGTCATTCCAAATAAGAAAATTGAAGAAAACAAACTGAAGTGTTTTGAAGGCTTTTGCACCTAATTCATGCAAAATATGACAAAAGGTGTCTTTGCCGCGGATGTTCAGAAGCGATATAGGGCCATTACTTCTTGCACATTAAACATTTCGTGAAATCCAGAATTTTGTCTTATAGTTTAGTCAGAAGGTAGTAACAATTCCCTGGTTGGATTAATTTGCAATGTTATTTTGAGTAATATCCAATTGTGTAAAATTTTCGAACAAACATACATTTTTTCCACAAAACGCGGAATGGCATCCGCTGATTATATAGAGGTAAGTGTTCCTAAATCTAATGACTAGTAGCATCTGGCAACGTCAGCTTTTCGTTTGTCCATTGCAAAACCTCCAACCAATTTGGGACAAAAAGTTAATGGGGATTACGGAACCAGTGGGGGGGGGGGGGGTTGTGAGGGGGTTTCTTTTATAATTTCAAATAACTTAATTTCTATAAATTTATAGAGGTTTTTGCTGTCTCATGCAGGTCGTCAGGTACTATCGGCAGTAGTCAAATATTCATAAATTAAATTAAACCGCGCTTTAAAATGATACGTCTTTCCGTGTAAAGTAGTCAGTGTGTCATGTAGGCTTATACATTTTTTCCGAAATCTTAAGAGGTAGCGGTATGACTCCTACCTTCACCCACCGATTTCATCTTGCAGTATGTTGATATTAATTTTGTATATAGGCTATCGCTTTTTCAACATTTATGAAACCAGTTGCGTCTAAGCGTGCCTATATCTCCAAAACTAGCCCACCTTTATTTATTTAGAACTAGCGTGCATATTTTGTTCAAGACTAACGCTGGTCGATTTTCTTGCTTGTCTTCTTATGTATAATGCCAATGCTCTCTTTGCCAGGCTTTGGCATGCCCTTAAATTCCTTATGATCATAGTTTTATACTAATTTTGGTTCAGTGGTTTTGTCACTCTGTTGGTTCAATGGGGACCAAATGCTGGAACGCGGCGTACGTAGGAAGTTATCAAAAAGAACGGGTCAGAAAACCGGTGCGAGTAGGCCTAAGTTAGGGCCAATTGCCCAGAAGAATTTGATAGGTTTGTGTACTACTGTTGCCCAAACGGACGTTAGAAATGTCTACTTCTCTAACTTTTGGTGCCCCGGCCCCAAGGAAATTTGCCATGTCCAGGAAAAAAAAAATGCAGAAAGATACACAACTCTTTGACTTCTGCTGACAAACTAGACATTACTTGCATCTTACCAGCGACGTAGCCAGGAATTTGAACGGGGGGGGGGGGGGGGAGCACCTTTTGCGATTGATATGGATTTTGAAAGTTGTAGGCACGACTATCTGAGCGGAGCGCCACCATCGGTTGGAGCGGAGCGTACAAGAAAATTTTTGGTTTTACAAACCCCCCAGATGGCCGGAAACGGCCCTTCCCTAGTGTTCATTCTGGTTCCCTGGCCTCTTGCTAACTTGAGACACCTCATTCAATATCACTTTTAAACCCCAAAAACAAACGATTTAAAATAGTACGTAATTCAATAATACATAATGTATTAAAATTAGCAAGTTACACAAGGGCGGCGGAAGCACTTTTAATCTGGGGGGGGGGGGGGCACCGATGTCAAAGGGCACTTTGCAGAAATTCGATTGGACTGATGCAGCCTGATATTTAGTACCCTTTATAAATCTTATTGTATTATCTTATTTGCGTATACACATCACTCCATCAACGCCCCCCCCCCCCCCCCGTCTTAGTAGTCTTACTTTTCAACTTCTGATACTTGTAGATACAAAGATAGGCCAGAAATGTCTTTGATACAACCATAGCCAGTATTTGTCTTTGATACAACTGTAGCTAGTAAATGTTTATCGAAAAGGCTGTTTTGGAACTTGGAACGCCGATTGTGACAACAACAGGCAACAAAGTGATGCAGCTCTATACATATAAAGTCTGTTAATCAACGATAGGCTTATTTGACTGTGGAATGTTCTCAACTGAAATTTAATCTGCGTAAACGGGTTCTTAAGTACATGTTAAAAAACTGACAAGATCGTATCCTAGTCTTTTTCGGCGGGTAGAGTATTGAATGAAACGGCACGCGATATGAATGACAGCCTAGATGACAGAAGAATAGGTCACCTAATTTAGCCATAATCTTGCTACGTTCATTTCAATAGTTTTTCCTGTCTAGACTCTTAAACTCGTCCAGCAAGCTTATGGATTTGAATTATGGGTGTTTTAATAAAAAAGATAACTTGGCCAAAAAAAGTGTAGGCCCGGGCCTACGTACAGTGCTACATACTGGCTACGCCCCTGATAGTTCTAAATTAGGATTAGATCTCTTACTGAAATATCGCTGACCTAATAAGGTGATCAAGAGTACAAGTTTTATGTAGAAAAAGGGCACATTTTTAACCTGAGGAAAAGTGGGGGGGGGGGGCACTTGCCCCCTGTGCCCCCCGGTTCCGCCGCCCTTGAAGGTACATGTACAGAGTAGTCTTACTTTTCAACTTCTGATACTTGTAGATACAAAGATAGTCCAGAAATGTCTTTGATACAACTGTAGCTAGTAAATGTTTAAGTTAGCCTAATAAGAGAAGGCGAGAGCTATCCGACGATTGCCATCTGATGCAAATTTCTCAATTGTTTTCTCAACTGAAATATTATCTGCGTATACGGGTTCTTAACCACCTGTTAAAAAACTGACAAGATCGGATCCTATAGTCTTTTTCGGCGGGTAGAGTGTTGAATGAAACTATCGTGCTACATACTGGCTACGCCCTGATCATATGATATCAGTATCAGCAGATTTTGTTTCCTGTTTAAATTCTTTTACATGTTCTTTTACATAATATATCAGAAAGACAAACATAGTGCTCTTTTACAAGTTTTCCAGTAGGATGATTCTTGTTTATTGTCCAATGTCTGGACTCTAATACATTTGACGAACTTAACTGATGGACATTATAAACTTTCATATTTTGTAATACAGCCAGATATGCAGTGGCCTAAAAACAAATATCGTTATCGCAGTGTATTAGCAGTGTAATAATTATTTATAGGAAGTGCGTATCACGTACGATTGCTAGCTTAGCTTCATAACATGCTGTTCGTGCAACAACTTAGGACGACTCATTGAACGAACGTTGTCGACGTTGTTGTGCATACAGTTCGTGACATTTCAAAGAGTGCCGTTAGGTAGGCAATATGTATTTTATAACGCAGTGGCCAACTGTAGGCTTGTAATTGGCTATAAGCTAAATTTAGCTAATTGCATCTGCCAAACTAAGTAAGTAGTTGAATCAGTAGGCGTGAATGTTACTACGATTACAATCGAGTTAACGGAGCTGGCGAGTATTCAAGATCAAAAGAGCACTGACAAAATACCATGCTAAAAAAACGTCAGTTTAAAAAAAAAAAAAAAAATCGACACTGAAAGGGGGGAGCGGTCGCTCCCCCTGCCCCCCCTGGCTACGTCCCTGCATCTTACGCCAAAATAATGCTGATTTCCGAACTGAATTCTGCATGAACTGACCGAGATTGCGATCTGTGTTTAGAAATGACATATTAACATCGATCACCTGTGAAGGCTTTCAGACAGTTGTGTCAGTAATATATCTGTGATGTTGACATCACACTCACAGGTCTTGAACTGCTAGCTGTACTGAGAATACCATTACTACACGTTCTGCATGCAATAACAGTGTCACGAAGGTGTTTTCCTTTTGAGAAGGTATTTCGTGCTCAATAATCAGAACTATTTAAGCCTCTTTGATCGAATTAACGTGTAATATTGCTTAAAAGGAGGTAATTTTCACGGAATCGTATAAGGATATGTGCAGTATGAAGTAACTATATTACTCACGTTAACAGTTACACTATTATAAGCCGTATGTAGCCCGTGTTAGTATTGTAGGCCTATGTATGTTTGTTTACTCGGACTAACTAAATTACTCGGACTAACTAACTAACTTACCGTTACTATTAGTCCTAAACTTACTGTATTGTTATGACTTACATTACAAATATAGCCATAGCTGTGTATTTTATTGTTCTTCTTCCGTCTGTAGGGTTACGGTACGCACTGTGGCCGCACTGTTTCTGGGCGGGTGACACACAGGTGTCAAATAAAAGTAACCATACTTAATGGCTAATATTTAAGAAAATCTGTCATTCCCTGTGTCATTAACAGCAGAGTTGGTTTTTCATATGACAAAGAATGATAAAACTAGAATTAGAAACTATAACATTTAAAAAGAACAGTTATCCCATGTATACGGTCAACAGTGTTCTTGGCCCAATATTTTACTTCTTAGTAACTTGGATCTCTGGAAACACCAGTAAGTTAGTCTTGAGAATATAGCTATGTACAATATGCTATGACTTGTTTCTTCTCTTGTAGGGTTGCTAAACAAATCTTCTACCGTCTAACTCTTGCAATGAAGAACTTTTCAAGCTGAACACCAGAAAGACCGGAATCAGAGTGCCTTTCTGAGGACTTACTGTACAGTATAACTCTTTTCGTCCTGGCTAGATGTTGATATGACTGGAATAGCTTAAAATGGCTTTTGGATCACACACATTTGGGAGATCCCACTCAGGTAAGCATCACTTCTAGCAGAATTGAAGAAGACATCCATGAGTGGATTTGACAGGTATGTTTTGACAGATGCTAAGGAGGGGAACGGGGAGGGGGGTTGGGGAGAATCGGGATGGTAAATTTCTTCCTTGTCATATATCACAGTTACATCAAAATTATGCAATCTCTAAATTAGCACAATCAGCAAAATTCCCTGCAAATTGGAAAGATTTCCATCCATGGGCAACTTTGAATAAGCTTACAGATAGTATAATGGTAAAATGTTTTAAGAACATCTAGCTCACAGGTTTGGAATGTTGCTTCAATTCTATTTGTAATTCTGTCAAAGACAAGCTTGCCAAGTTTTCCTTCATGATTTATGCATGCAATTCTACACTTGTTCTATGCCAGACTAATCCACTACTGATTGGGAAACTTCCTTCATGTCCCTTCATGCTGGATGTTCCCTCCATCTGTGTAAATGTGTGCCACACAGACTATGGAAAATTTCTCCTCGTTTCAAACTCACGATTCTTGCCAACAGGTCTTACACAAGGATTTCCCACTGCCAGAGACAGTGGTTGTGTGTGTAGCAGTACAATCCCAAAGTGACCATACACCCCCCCCCCCCCCCCAAAAAAATGGCACTCTTGCATAAATTTGCGAGTTGTATTGTCAAATTTGGTTTTGTAAGCTACAAATTACAAAGATATTTTGCCAGTATTTGAACAAATATGACCTTAAGTAGCAGCAAGACAATTCTTCTCCCTACCAACTAACCATTTCTCTTCTGGAGTACTATAGTCAACAAGTAGTTTGAAATCTTGTTTACAATTTTCTCATGCAATTTTTCTCTTACAGTTGGTGTGTCTAATGTTGAAGGACTGCAAATGAAATTAAGTGATAATGTAAAACCAACTCCTGAAGTGTATCTGCCGCACCATTTCCAACTTGTTGAATCATCTGTCCTGAGGAATGGAGAGGTAGGAATCTTATTGAAGGAAATCTAGTATTTGGGGAAAGATATATAGCTGGGTTTAATCTGTATGGTCGTATTTTATCGTTTATCCTAATCCCGAATTCATTTGTCAATATTGGATACTTAATAATTCTTACTGTCCAATCTAAGTAACTATAATATTATTGTATTTTGAGTGTACTATTACCTCTTCCTGTCTGTGGTGTCTCTTACAAAGTTTCACTGGTAGAAATTCCTTGTTTCCACGTAGTGACAATTCAAATTTTCACGGAAATTACGTCTCCATCTTTTCCTGTTTATTTTTATTGTTGCAAATTTTCACGTATAGAATAGTACAGAATGGCTTACTTTTTCAGTGTGACATGCTGATAATGGCAAGATAAGAAATATTTTCACAAAAACGTGTTAAGTAGGTCATGAGAGAAGATTGATAATAACATAAATATGTTGAATACAATTGCTTGATTTACACTTCTGAATGCAGTATCTATGTAGACAGAACCTTGCAGAAAGACTTTACATTTTTCTCTGTTCCCATCTTGTTTTCCTCTAAATAATTAAATCATGCTCTTTACCAGTTTTTTGTACCTGACATGCAAACATAAAAATTGTTAACAAATTTTTAAATTTTCCTTGAGCTTTTTACTGATAATTCTCCTTTATGTATTTTAACATATACAGTATACCTTTGAAGCAGAGGAGGCATTCTTGAGTTGGACAAGGGATATCTTGGAGAGAGAGAAAAGCCGTCTCGAGTCTCTCGAGGAGTTGGAAAACGAAAGACGTGTGAAAGCAAACCATAAACACATCAGTCAGACTAATTCAGAGGAAGATCATGGTTTACCGAGGAAAAAACCAACTCCAATCCCCGAGCCGGTGTTAACACCGGTTCAGGCCCAGTTAGGTACTGACATTTTAATGCCGACACCATCTGGTAGCACCAAAGAAATAGTAGACGACGGCACAAAGATTGTCACTTCTGGTTCATCCAATCACTTATTCGATCTGGCGGACTTTGAAACCGTCTCGGACCCTTTTGAAGCGACCGAATTGCAGACTTTGAATGACATGGAGGAACTGAAGAGTGTCTTGGCCAGCTCGTCGTCGTCCACGACGGCGCCTGCTGCACCGCCTCCGGGAGATGAAGATCGTGCAGACTCACCAGGGAGCTCTCCCGTCCCCGGGGAAGATCCCCCCAGTACTAGTAATGTTATAAGCAATTCTCAAACCGAAGAGACTGAAGAACGTCTGAAGATCACAGAAGAGGCACAGCTGGAAACCGAAACTAAATCTGTCTCTTTCGAAAGGAATGTGCCAGATAACGAGAGTCCCTTCAAGTCTCAATCTGTGCCAAAAGACTCGTCTTACCTGAGCCAGTCACAGGTAGACCATGAAGATCTCTCTCAAAGCCTGGACAATTTTATCTCACATTCTACCCCCACAAACAGGAGGCAAGTGTTGAACAGCGCTCCCTTACCTCCCATTACCGGAAAGCCAGTAAGCCCATTCACAACGGAAAACAATAATTCGCACAAAGAAGCCAACGGCCAAAGACGGAGAAGCGATTCTTCACCGCTTGATTCTAGTACCGCAGGGATCATTTCAAATCATTCTAAGACAACGAATCCACCCGGGTATCCCAATGTAAGTTACAACTCATCCCTTGAATGTAGTACTAGTGATTTACGTTCAGTCTATACATTTTTACATTAAATTGCATAATCTACACAAGGGCTGATCAGGGTTATCGCTAGGATGTTAAAATTGGGGGCGGGGGGCATTTTTGCACAGACCCTCTAGATAAATTGCGGGATTCCCGCAATCGTGCATCCTAATGCGAACACTGGTGCTCATATAGTTATATGGACTAAGATGAAAAGAAATGCAGCACAGAAGTACTTGTACAACTATGTACTGTAGCAGTGTTGTAGTCCAGTCAAGTCCAATTTTTTAAGGACTTGGACTCAGTTGTGAAGGAGTCAGACTAGGAAGCCAGGGCTTGAGGACTTGGACTGAGACACAAAAGTCCTAGAAAATTCAGACTTTTGTATTACCTCAGGTCTGAATTAAATAATATGTCAAATCTTCACAAAATTTGATGATTTTTTTTTTTTTCATCTTTAAGTTGAGAGTACGGTAAATTAATCGGCCTTAAATATGTTTGTTGTTTACCCTTGTTAGGAAGCGTACTGTTATTTTGCCTCAAAGTATTACAAAATACATTTATTCAAAATTTCAAGTTAATATTCTTTAAGCTATGGTAAAGGAATATAGTGACCCTATGTAAACTGTTGGCATATCCAGCCTTCATTATGAAAAGGGGGGGGGAGAGGTGGGGAGAGGGGAGGGGCTAGGTAGTAAGCACATTCATGGTAGCATATCACATTTCACAAGAATGTGTTTTGCAACCTACAGTACTGTATCGCTATTCTCCCTGTGCTGTACTAAGAAGACACATTGCAATACAAATTACAATTTTACCATGTAATTTCCAAATTTTTTATATAGAATTAATTAGAAGTTTGATCAGGTTGCTGATTTAAATTATTTCCTTTGCTAGCATACTTTAGATTTTTTTTTTTTTTAGGGGTAGGCAGCAAGTGCCAGCGAGTTTTCTGACCATTCCCAATATTATTTTTTTTATAGCTGCCCAACAGGTGATTTAACGTTTTAACAGTCTTGTACCAGTGCTACAGTCAGGTTTGTGTTGTTTCCGGGATAGTTCAATGCTTCGGAGGTATTCTAAATCTAGTTATAATCTTATTGCATTGCACCATTTATGCTAGTTCAAAAGATCAGATTGATTGGGGAGGGGTGGTGGGGGGCATTGATGACCTGCTGCCACCCCCACATTTGAAAGTGGGGGAAACTCTTCAGCAGTTTATAAAAACAAGTGCTCCATAATTCGGAAAAGATTTTATTTCACACTCTTTTTCACACTTTTATTTCACATTATTAATTGTTAATAATGTTCCATATTTTAGATACTGACTTGGTGAGAACGCAGGTTGTATACGATAGAATATATACTTGTTAAGATAACAATTACATTTTTCAAAATTCTGTGCTGGGTATCTGTCAGTTTTTGGATCATGAAATCATGTCCACATCTTCTTGAATAATTTGTTGTGGAAATAACACATTGAAAGTGGTTTCATAAGAAACCTGGGTTAGCTGTTCTGATTCTTTTAGTATAAGTAATAAGAGCAAATTATGCTCTTTACCATATCATTGTTATGCCCTTGAGGGACTCTAAAATGAAGGCAGGGAACATTCCCAATCCAACATGCCCAATCCACTACAGAATGCTATCCTCTTTCAGAGGAAGGCAGCGTTAGTTCCATTTTTAGGTTCTATCACCATTCACCAGTATGACCCAGCAAGGATCTCAGTTGAGGTTCTATTTTAATTTGTTAAAGTTGGTATTTCAAGAACTTGTTTAGTGGTAACTTGGTATTCAAGAACTAGGACTCTGGAATTAGTCTTGGACACCAAGGACTCGGACTTGAAAACCAAGGACTCAGACTTAAATAAAATAGTACAGGACTTTGCCTTAGAAACACTTCCGGAAATCACATGCCAAGGACTTGAACATGAATGAATTGGACTAAGTACAATATTGGTATGTAGGGACTTCCTCTAAGCAGTGATCTTAATAATATTCTGACTACCTGTAGAGGAGGGATTGGGTAGACCTCCACATCATTCAGCCTGATATGGACGGTTATCGTAACCCTAACTGCTCGATGGATGTTCATTTTGTGTTTGATCGTTTTGGACGTGTCATTTGAATGCTTCGTATCTAGTTATAAATTGTTTCCCTAAAATAGGGAACAGATTCAATTGGAAATAAAAACAGAGTCTCACAAAACTGACACATTGAATGTGGTTTCTGGGAAACACCAGGCTCTCAACAGCACTGAAAGTTGTATTTATGTTCTACATTGACTTGCTGCTTTTCTGGTCGGATTTTTAAACCTGTGTGAGATTCGTCAGCGATTAAAGCATCGAGTGACAATTTATTCTCACTTTTATCAACAGAATCTTAGCAGGTACGAACCACTTCCACCATCTCCTGCCCCGTCGTCGAGTGAAAGCATGAGGTCAGAGACCAAGCCGGAAGATCCGGACTTCACAGCCTTAGATTCAGAGAGTAAAAACTTTGCAAGGATGATCATCTCCATGGGTTTCCCGGAGGGTAGGACGGCTAGGGCGGTGAAGCGATTAGGGCATGACGACAGATTGGTGAGTATTTTGATGGTGCTTTAATTAACATTAATTATTTATGTCCTTAAGAAAAATGCCTGAATCCCTGCTAAACACAAAAAGAGAAACAGAGATCGAGATGGCTGTTTGGAGGTGATTTCTTCACATTTATTTTTGTTGAGGTCTTTTGTTCTTTGATATGGGTATTGTAGTGGAATCCACATTGTCATAGTCAGACTTAACGTGTTGGCCTTGCAGACTTTCAAAACAGACGGATCCATATCTTGGTCTAGTCGGCAGTATCCTGGTCTGCATTTTTGGCCTCCAGTTCTTACAGTCCATCGCCAAACCCTTACAGTCTTACTCTTTACAGTTTGAGTAAAATATCAAACCTGATACGAGTCCTTCAACACTGCTTTATACCCCACCAGTGAGTGTCAGTCATAAGCATATACTTTTCTTCTCCACAAAAGCAAACAAATTATGATCTTTGAAATTATACCTGAAGGTTAATATATTTATCTTTCTGCGCCTCTAAGGCTATTATGAAAGTGTATCCAGAATACCACACTATACAAAAGATTTGTCAGAAAAGATATACAAATTTGACTTCCCTTTTGTCTTTGGAATTCACCAATGCTATCCTCTCCTGGTATCAATATCTGTCTGAGAACAATTCTTTTAGTATCCATGGAAACCATTTATTATCGCCATTGAAATATTGCCACAGCTTCAAAACAGTTGACTTTGCTTGTTTAATTTCCTGTTTGCTGTAGAAGAATAGAATAATTAGTTGAAAATTTTGCAAACATTGAACAATGTTAATATCAGAGCAGCAGTCTCAAAATTTGAAGCACCTAATTACAGCAGGTACCCCTTTACTTACATAATGAAATCAGACACTTTTTGAATTCTTTGTAATGCTTGACCTTCCAAATTTATTGCTTAATTATGAAAATTTAGAACTGAAGGTCATAGTCAAAGTGAAGTTATTTGCTCAGAAAACGTGGATGGTATGTTGTTGACAACCGTAAAAGCCACGTAGTGAAAGTTTTGAAAGGAAATCGAAAATGATTAGGTTCCCTATTTGTTTTGTTGAAATTGGTTGGAACTTGGAACATAGCAGAAGATTTCGTTACTATAGCCACAGGCTGTGAGTGACTGTGTAATTAATTACACACTAAAAGTTCACTTTACATAAAAAGCCATAAAGAGAAGGATATGACATTGATGTAGAGATATGAAAGTAAGACAATTTGTTATTTGAAGCTGAAGGTTTCTCCATTGAGCCGAGAAGTTAGCTTTTCATTATCTTGTGTCTACATGCAAATTTGTTACCTCATATTTTTATTCTGTAAATGAATCAGCAGTCGCAAAATTAATTGCAGTCTTCCGTGTTGAAAAAGAAAGGCAAAGTCATCTGTGCAAAAGCAGTGAAACTCTTGTCAAACTTCTGCACGGTAACTTTTTTAGTTTTCATTGGTATGAATGTTGTTAATGTTACTTGATGTTCAATCGTAGGTGAGAGAGTCGGTAAACAAGATAAGATGTCATCTCCTTAAACCATTTTGTTGAGGAAGAGGAGGAGCTCAAACATCCAATCATTCATTTAGAGCAGGGTTTCCCTAACTTTATCCCCCCATGAACCCCCTGTGGATGTCAGACTCCATCTGAGTCATTATTATACTATAGTATGCATTACAGTGTTGCGTAAATGATCAAGTTCATAGTTTAATATTGTAGACTTTTGTACATTACTAAATTATATGATATATCAGATTTTAGTTCAACAAAAAGTACTCTAGTTTTGACTTTCAGAAGAAATGTCTCACGAATCCCCTGGGATGGACTCACGCACCTCCTGGGGGGTTCATGCACCCCAGTTAGGGAACCCCTGATTTAGAGTATCAATGGTGACATTTTATCTCAAGTACTGACGTTTACATCCAAGAACACCATAATAGAGACTACTGTATAGCATTTCCCACCACTTAGACACTACAGTACCTTCTCCAATTAACAGTTTGGTATCTCAGTGTCGGCTTTAAGTTAACGAAAAGACTTCAAGTACAGTAGTTTTGAAGCAATTTCTAAAAGCAGTGCAAATTCTGAGAGACTCCTGCAGGGTTATATAATGTCAGTTATCAGTTCTTTTCGCCGTTGTTTATTGTTCAACTGACTGTGGGTGAGAGAGTTGGTACAGAAGATAATGTTTTTTACTCAAACCATTCTGCTACTAGAGAAGAGATATGAACATTGCGGTCATTTCAGATATTTGATACATATCGTACAGTATTAAAATTTGAAACTTTAAACAGCACCATCAGAGACTATCCAAATTATGCCAGTACTTAAGAGATAAATTTCACACAGGTCTCTCGGACCCTACATCCTTCACTTTGCACATGTACTGTATCTTTGGAATCAATCTTTTGGTATTATTAATGCGCCAAAGCAGAAGTCAAATAGTCCTCATTGCAATTTCTACTCACACTTTGGGAATTCCCTCCCCACCCCCTCCCACCTGTGGTTGCAGACTGCAGTCTTGGTATTTACAATTACTGTGATTAATTCTTAACTTATTTGTGTTATTTTAACTGCAGGTCATTGATGCGTTATGTGCAGTTGACAGACTCAGTAACCAAGGGTTCGGGGAGAGGAAAGTAGAGGAAGCTCTTCATCTCTTGGACAATAACGATGAAAAGGTAGGAAGTTCGACATCTCTCACCAATCAAAACAGACTTGCCCCCCCTGTCTGTCTTTACATACATGGAGAACAAAGAAAGGAAGAAAAAAGAAAGAAAATTTAAGGAGAAGCAACCCCAAACCAACCATGATAATTGACTTATTCAATCTTGATGCTCGTGATATCTCAAACTGCTGAACAAATTCTTTCAATGGTTACAGGTTATTCTGTATTTGGTGCTATACATCAGTTAGAATATATGCACCTAGCTGTGTCTTATATGTACATAATTGGCTACACCACCCCAGTCTACTTAAAAGATCTATGTAAGCGGTGACAACCACTTTGGAACCTTCCACCTAGTGAGTTTGTAACTATGAAATAACAAAACTGAATACTTGGTGTCCAACATTGAAATGACCTATATGTAAGTGTCCCAGCGCACTCATACATCAAATTTATGTGTTTCGTTCTTAATTTGCAAACGTTTTGAACGTGTTTCATCTTTTCATTATTACTGATTCATTCTGGTGGACAAAAAAAACCTGTTTTTTTCAGGTACTTTATGGTCATGTCAGATTGAACACTTGAAAGTAAAAAATGACAGCTATTAGTGATGTCATAGTTTAGATTCTTCTCTATTCACAAGGCTGAAAGTCAAAAAATCACCCCCAATGTTGGTAAAAAATACAGCAATTAGTGATGTCACAGTTTGGATCCTTCTCAATTCACATGGCTGAGTACTTCAGCAAGTCCAAACATCACCACCACCAGTTTGTGAACCTTTCATGCTTTTTCTTTGATGGTTCATTTAGTGGTGGTAACATCAAAGGTTGTTTTTTTTAAATATTGCTCGTAGAGTTTAAGTATTATCTATCTAATTGTGGCATTGTTTTCAGTTACTGAATTATCTTTTGTTGACTTTTACTGGAAAACACAACAGTCCTACTGTAATAAATTGTGAATCATTGATGACTTCTCTACTAGTGTATGACCCTTTTTCTACTTTGATCTACAATTCTTCCCCGACAGATACTGGCGTTCCTAAAGTTATTGAAACAATTTGAGGAGCTTGGATTTAAATCGGATGATATAAAGAGGGAACTTTTACTCCATGGTAGTGAAGAGGAGAAGGTTCTCGACGCCCTGACAGCTAAACCTTGATGAATTCAAGCAGAGATACACACACACACATATATATATATATATATCTATATATGGTGCTATATTCAGCATGATAACATAGACGAACACTGTGAGTGGAGATTATTGTCAACTGTAATAGGTCAAATAGGTTTTAATTCACTTGGACCATGACGAAAATGGACTGTTGCAGATGCTCTTGCTGTTAACTGTGACACAGTATCCTTTGAACCAGAATGTTCTATCGCTGTATAGAAGTAGTTCTATGAAATGTAACTTTGCTTGGAGAAATGCTGATATTTCAAAAATTTCTTAAATAAAATAAACTTGCGAAAAAAACACAAACAAAAGTTTAGACTTAAATATTTTCTGTGCATTGTTCTACTAGGTACTTCTCTAGAAATGGTATCTGCTATAAATGTTTCTTACCACACAGACTTGACTTCCAACTACGGCAGAGTATTTTTTCTGTGTTTTCCTCTATCTAATGAATAATAAAATACAGCAATTAAAGCATAATTAGGCATAATAATAAAGCATAATAATAAGCATAATAATAAAAAAGCATAATAATAAGCATAAGCATAATAATAAAGCATAATAAAGCATAATCAAGCTTTTCAAAGTCAAAACTGTACTACTCTGTTTTCTCACAGGTCATGTGAATTTTCATAAAACACTTCATCTTGGGTAACTGTAGTTTTACTAGATGCCCTATAAACATTAGATACAGCTTCTGTGCATGTTACCAAAAACATTAAATGAAAAAACTATCAAATGAAAATATTTTGTAAAAACAATTCAAACTGAAGTGATGGAAGATTGACTATTCCAGACTTTGAATAGTTTGAGAAATCAATCAGGAACCAAAAAAAAACAACATTAAAAACATCTATTTATGTTGACAGCTATACCTGTCCCTTCAGGCAAATCGATTTGTGCATAAAAATTGTATCGTTTGTGATTTGTTGGTTTGCATATTGATGCGTAGTCTCACAACAAATGTTTCAAATTTTTCACACTCTTTTACAAATGAATATCAGGTATGAGCCCTCTTAAAGCCAAGACCTACCACACTGTCATAGTGATGTTCCATAAACCTAGCTTAATTTGCATATAAGCTTTGGGACAGTTGACAATGCTTGTATCACGCAATGCTAGTTAGCGTCCAATGTAACATGTGTGGTTGAGATGACTGATGCTATAGTGTTGATATAACTGGTTGGATTAGTGATATCAGTTATATGTTTATGATTGATCTAATTTTAGTCCTGTAAGGGAATAAGATCATTTTAAACTGCTGCCCTCTGTCTTATGCTTCATACTCATTGAATTACATTAAGTACAATGGACTTGTCTCTTAGAATGACAGCAATACATTTTTTTTTTCTTTAAGTACTCCATGTATTAAAAAAGAAAGTTGAGTAAGGCTTAGAATATCTTCATATTCCACCGTTTGTATGCCACCCTTGTTTTACTGATTAAATTTTCTTGATTAAACAGTTTCTATCTCGGTGTCTCGGTGCAGTTTGACACTTCAGTCTCGTTCATTCAATAGTTTTAGTTGACGAACAATTGGTACCTAAAGTTGCATGTGAAACCATTTACATGAAAACCAATTTTTTAATTTCACTGACATGTACATATTATCTTAAAACCACATATATCAGCAGTGGCAAACCTAGAATAGTTGGCACCCAGGGTGGAACCTTCCTTTGTCACCCCCTGCAGAATTGCCATTCTGGGGGAGGTTTGTAAAGGGATATAAATCCCTCCCCCTTAGAGAAATTTGTGATTATGTAAGGTCTCTTAGATGCAAAATGGTGCTATCTTTGGCAAACCTTTGTATTCTTCTTCTGTCAGCAAACTTTCCTGATGATTACAGAAGTGACACAATGAAACCAAAGATATAAGAAGTTTGTTATTGAAAATATGATCGATAAATCTTGTGAAAAAAGTACATTTTGCTGGATTTTTCCGAATTGCAAGCATGGGAAATGCATGTCTACACAGTTATAAACATTGTAAAGTTTGCATTTTCTTTTTTAATTTTTTTTTAAGTCCATTTGGAATGAAACAGTCTGTGGAATGTTGTATTTGTGAAGCCCCCCCCCCCCTCCTCTCAGAAACTGGGCTTATTAGGTGTATTATGAATTTACTTTTATGAGAGTCTTCCTATAAATAGTACAGTAGTTCAGCTTTGTGACATTATTTGGCGTTTCTGTTACAAACCATACAATACATGGGCTTTTGCCACGTTATTTGCTGTTTTTTTTAAAATGATTTTAATTTAAATTTTTCGCAAAGGGTGGGTAAGTACCTCTAAATTGAATTATCTGATATTTTGTAACACATTTGTATTTGTCATGGTCCTTTTCAATGAAGGAAAAAAAGGAAATTTTTGGTACGGATATTCAATCTTAATTGGGAGGCAGGACTCTCAAATTACATCCCTGAGTTTTTGTCAAGCGATAATAATAATAAGTAAACTTTATATAGCGCATAATCAGCAAAGCTGCTCAAAGCGCTTTACAAATGTAAAACCTAAAAACAAATAGTAACAAAAACCAAAATATTAAATATATAGAAGCAATAAGGCAAATAAAAATGTAAAAGCCAAAAGCAACAATATGAAAAACACACCCGTTCTAAACGATACTAAAAGCTAAAATGCATATAGTCCAAAACAATTTCAGAAGTATGTAAATAGTAAAATAGATTGTCATGAACCACACACAATTTGGTATATATTATGTAAATTTGGTAGAATTATGGACGTTGTTATCTACATTCCTGCAAGTTAAAACGTGATAACATCAACATGATTGTTTTAAATAGGTTCTTCATTAATTTTAACTTTTGGTAGTTAAAGGATCATTCAGGGTCTCATTAAAGTTTTCAATAATGACAGTTATTAAACGTTTACAACTTAAAGCATTCAGAATGTAATATACGGTGCAATTATAAAACAAATCCAGGAATTTTATCATGATTTATTTTAAAACGAAACCTCTGGGGCTATCACCAAGCAGATTTATCCTCTACTCTGTTCCAAGTGAGAAAGAAAAGTAAAAAATCAGACAACATGAGTTTTTTTTACTTTGAATAAAAGATTGAACAAAACCATAGCAAAACACCACGTCATTTCCAGAGATTGTAAATCCAGTCTAACTATAAGAATGTAACTTTACCCTTTCCCTTGATTAGGAAACAAAATGTTCACTCTGAGTGCATTTCTTGTGGGTGGGGGCGGGGGGGAGGCGTTTATTGGTTGACAACAATGATCCATTTTAATGTCTTATGTCATTCTTTAGCAACTCAGTCAATTGAACTACGGAAGACACATTTTTATTCAGTTGTGTAATTTTGCAAGAGTGACCGTTTTCATTGTGCTACTTACTGTTGACATCTCAATGAATATGTATGTATTTTAGATCCTCCTGCAAGCAGGAACTCTCGAAGAAGACATCATTGGCTTATCAAAGCCGCAAGCCGACCGGAGTCAGTCTCTTAGATTCATATTTAACGTCCATGATTATAAATTGTCAATTGTCAACAACTCTGTAACTGGACGACATAAATTAATCTTGGAGTGACTCAAACTCCGGACCTTATGATTGAAAGGCACCGGCGTTAACCACTGAGCTAACACTCCTTAATATTCATGAATATATTGAAGAATATTGATGAATATATTGATGAATATATTGATAATATTCATGAAACCAAGCCACATAACAGAAGCTTCTCTTGACCATGGTCATTTTCATATATAGTATGTTAATCTTGTAAATACATATAAGGTCAGTTACTGCTATTCAGTTTTGGTTAAAAGCATTGCTGAAAGAGATTTAGAGAGTTCGAACTCATATAGCACTAGTATTAGTCTCTCGAGTTATTTCATTTATCTGTGAAAGTGAGAGGCAGTCTCGATCCTTCTTCATCTTCATGCAGACCGAAACGAAATTTGAGAAAAACAAGTTGAAACCAAGCAAAACAAAATGTCACAGACAAGTTAACTGAAACATTCAACAATAAAAATATTGAAATTTAGTCTAAAACTTGAGTTTCAGAGTTTAACTCACCCAAATGATTTGATCTAATCTTTTATTACCAATTGCTTGAAACTTTTGCTCCTTTTTTGATATAAGTATATTGAATTCCATATTTACATTCGTTTAATAGTCAGTAAGAAGGAAATAAATGGAGAGGAAATGTGCAACATTTTTAAAACATGCAGTTAATTATGTAATGTGCCACTTTATGATATTATACAAAACATTGTTATTGCTTGTAAACATTTCTGAGTTGATTAATATCATTTTTATTATGTTTTTTATTTTATTTAATCTGATTATCTTATGACCTGGTGGAGAGAGTAATACAGTTGTCAATTCTTCGTTTGTTATTCATGGTGTACAAGAGAACTGCTTATTGTCAGAAATTGTAAAAGAAAAACAAAACTATATAATAATACATTGTTTTTTCTCATTGAACAATGAAAACAAATGTTGTTCTTACTTCTTCTTTTTTTGCGTAGAATTGTTACCATCGATGGTGCATACTTGACTTTAGACACAACCATATTTTTTAAAATGTTTTAAACCGTAAAAAAAAAAACGCGTTGCTAGTCAGTCTAGGTTGGATTTCTATAACACTTTTGGAAAACAATTTTTAACAATTTATCAAAAATTATTACAATATCTGGTAAATGAGGTTCATTAATGAATTAATTTGACTGGACGATTTAGTTAGTTTAATATACAACCGTTATGCCAATTCCTCTCATGCAACACAATACGGGTAGTTTGTGTGTACTGCAACATTTTCAACTACAAATGGTGGTGAATGACATTCCAAAGGTGCTGTGTTGTTGACTATTTATAATTTATACAACGATGGATTAATATTACGTCATCATCAATTTAGCCTTAAAGGAGCATTCAAGAGTTTGGGGTGGGGGGGAGGGGGGTTGACTTAAACGACGACAGTCCACGGCACCTCCTTTATGAAGCCACGGATCCACCCTGGGACCTACTATCCTAAATTTACTTTAAAAGTTATGAAAGATAGCACAATTCTGTAACTAAGCACCCTTCATACTACCAGGGGGTTTGGGGTAGGGGTGGGGAACACCTTAGACATCCCAGGACACACATCGGTGACGAATGATCAGCTGACACCTTCAAAACGATCTCCTTTGATCCACCGCAGTGAATTGCCCAAAAGAATATGTTCTTTGAAAGCATTGTTTATAGCTTAACATATAAACTTCACATAGGGAAGGAATGAATCGTTTTAGTCATCATTAAATGTTAAAGAAATATTCTATACTTTGTAACGTTGTAAAGGTGAATATTTAAAAAATTCAAAATACATATTAGACCAAGAATTCGAACAAAAATAATTCTTATTAATTATTTGAAAAGACTATGACAATGTTCTGATTAAAGTCAGCTTAAAGTTTCCTCCCATAAAGCAAAGCTTGTGCTTTTCTGTAACAATAATAGTTAAAGACAGAACTAAAGGTATGGGGTGTTATGAATTATAAAATACACGAACATAAACATGCGGAAACGCTCTGATTTCTTTTTATGTGCTGCACATCGCGCTAGATAATCCTGACTGTTGCATATTAAGTCTCTGCCAAGGAATATTTCGAGCAGAGCGTTAATAATGATCTTCTTTTTTTTCTTCAATATATTATAACAATGCCTACATTCAGCTAAATCGATTCTGGTTTTCTTCGTTTTAGTTATCGTTTTTTGTTCTACTTCTTTCTAGAAAGGGGAGATGGAGGGATAGAAAGAAAGATTTCATAGTTGTAAATAAATACGAGTTGGAATTGTTTGAACTTGTTGGGGAAAATCAAATAATTCGTTACACGGTGTACCAGGAACGACTGAGGCTATATTGATTATATAGTAGTACCGTAAGTGACCAAATAGCTATTTAGACTGTACTAAATAGCTTGTGTTCCACACGAAGAGCAAATCATTATTATTATAGGAAGCCAGCTTTCTCATTACAGATGAGACTTCCTGTCAATCAACGGTCAAAATGAGTTTTACAACTGGCAATGCCACCGTTTACATTAGTCATATCGATTTATGAATGCTAACCGAACACAGGCTTATTTATTACAGTCTAAATACTTATTTAGTCACTTACTGTACTGCAATCAATATAGCCTCAGTCGTTCCTGGTACACCATGTAACGAATTATTTGACTTTCCCAGCTACAAGGTCAAACCATTCCAACTCGTATTTAATTACAACTATGAAATCTTTCTTTCTATCCCTCCATCGTCCCTTTCCATAAAAAAAAAGAAGAAAAAAAAAGAAAGAAAAAAACTAAAAATCAGAAAACCAGAATCGATTACCTGAATGTAGGCATTGTTATAATATATTGAAGAAAAAAAGAAAGAAGTTCATTATTTACGCTCTGCTCGAAATTTACCTTGGCAGAGACTTATGCAACAGTCAGGATTATCAAGCGCGATGTGCAGTACTTAAAAGGAAATCACAACGTTTCCGCATGTTTACACAATATACGGTACTTAGTCTAATGGAAAGTAGTTGTTTAACTTTCGGCTTTAATGATTTTCTCATTTATTGTTCTGGAAATTTATCTTCAGAATTGAATATTTAAACAAGCATCGCTGGTCTGCAAAATTATTTATGACTAGCAACACGATAAGCTATTCGAGGGTATATAGTTCAAATGTCTTGAATATTTAACGATTTTATGTAACTTGCAGAAAACACAACACGGTGTAGGGTAGTGACCAATGCGTTGTGAGATAGTATATATAGTAAAAGCTGTAAAGGCCTAAGCATAAAATTGTGATCTGTTCAATACGGAACTCATCTTTTGGATTTAACATTGAAGAAAATAAATTCTAGCCAAAAAGAAAGAAAGAAAAAAAAAAAAAACCCGAAAAAAGAAAGAAAAAGAAACCGTAATAAAGATGGCAAAGAATACATTTTCTGAAGTTCTTGTTTCGCGAATGAAAGATTCATCCGCACACGGACTGCCAAACATTGCTCGAGCTAAAACTGTCATCGGTCGCGCCATTTGGACTATCCTTTTCTTGGCTGGATTAGCACTACTCACTTGGCAAGTATGTGAACGTTGCGCCCGATATTGGTCGAACGAATATGGCGTTAATCTAGACATCAGATTCGACAAAGAGATTTCGTTCCCTGCTGTTACATTTTGTAACATGAATCCTGTTCGTGCTTCGCAATTTCTCCACCTTTCGGCTGACTTTCAACAACTTTTCGCTGCAAATAGTCCACCATCTGAGGAAACTCGCAACGAGTTTATTGCAAATGGAGATGTGACATCTGTTCTTACCGGAACTTCAAATTCGGGTGGGTCTACTACAGAGGTAAGGGCATGGCTTATTTTTGAAATAGTCATTTTTCGTCTGTTATCTGCAAGTAGAATTTGCACGATGGAAAGTAAAACTGTGACGTAAAGTAAATATCATTTGATTTAATCTTTACGCCCCCAAATCCTTCATGTAGAAGATACATAGACAAATTGTGTCATGTTCTCGTAATGGTGTTAATACGCGTTGAGTATAATATGGTGAATTAGGGTGTGGTACACAGTTAACATTTAAAACTTCGTTATAGCTGATAGCTGTTTAGACAAGCAAAATGATTCGTGGGGTACAGGGGATGGGGGTGGGGGGGGGATGATCAGAAGCTAGGAGGGGGAGGACGTATGCCCACTTTTTGTGAGAAATTTCAAAGTGTTTCAATTCATGAAATAAAAGTGCCCTTATTGTTAATAAATGGTAAACTTTTTCTATGCTTGTAATGAAAAAATTGCCTTAGGTTATTTAAAAAATGTTATTTTGTTCATATATAAGAATGATGTAATTAGAATGTGGCCTTATTTGTTGCAATTTGTTGGGCTGTAAATTAGATCTATAAGTATGTATATAACACGCAATTTTGTGCTAAATATCTACTTTTTAAATATATATATATTTTTTTGTGGGGATGGGTGTGGGGGGGGGGAGGGATGAGAAATGTGTACCTCCTTGACATTGATAAAAATACTATATATTATAGTAAGGTAAGTTGAGGAACCCTGAAAGAATTCGAGTTGTAAGAAGATATCAAGTTTTATTATTGCATTTGTAGTCGTGTTCACTTTTTTTTTTGTCACACGTTTTGACAAAAGCCTGTGTCAATTTTACACTACATTGAATACCACTGGATAAAAGAAATAAAGGTTAATGTATAATAACAATAATTCATTGTTTCTAATTATGTGCGAATTATTCACCAGTAGGGATGTAACATGCAAATTATGTCCCACACAATGTCTTATATATGTTCTACTTAATTAGCAATCACGATGACTTTTTGTTTGGCCAACATTTCAATTCAATTCATAAGACTTTATTTCAATCTCTTGTATTAAAGTATGCAATTTTCACAATAGACGTGGGTAAATGTACGAGATAACAAGAGATTGAAGAGTGCCAACAAGAAGCTCTGTAGAGCCGTTTACGTTGACACCCCTTGACAAATAAAATATAGAATGAAAGCTTAAGTATACAGAGAAAACAGAACAAAGATGGCAATGAAAGGAAATACAAAATCAATGATAGTTTGATATAAGATACTCTTTAACACGTTTTTTGAAAGTAGTCATAGTTTTACAACCAGTAATAGTAGTAGGGGGGAAATTCCAAAGTTTTACGCTAACATAACGAATACCAAGTTGTGAAGACCTAAGTCTAAAGTAAGGAACAGTAAATTGATTTGGCGCACGGTTAGGATTTGTGATGCCATATTTCGTTGTACTTATGTAAAGATCATTATTCCTGTATGTGAACATGTCTTTTAAGACATCATATATGGTTTCTCCAAAGCAAGAGAAAGATCCCACCCAAAAGAAGGTTTAGTATTATAAAAGGAAATTTAAACTTATCATAAAAATATATTGCCAGTTCTTACTAATTATCATTTCATCAAATTAACCCTTTTTGCAAGTAACGTTACATAACAAGTTCGTGGTCTCATCAAAATAAATATTTAAAGTTAATTTGATGATCTATTAACTGATTGTGAATGTTACAGACTTAATTTCAACCAAACTGTTGATCGAATTTACTCAAAGTTACATAGAATTTGTTTTATCAAATTAAACTTGTTTGCATTTAATTTGATGACTTATTCACTTATTGTGTATTTTAAAGACTTAATTTTAACAAAATGTTGACACGTACCGGTATTTAGTCAAGATTACATAGCATTAGGCCCTTCAAGTAGAATTTAGTAATCTCTTTGGACAAATTTTAACTGTGGAACTAATTTAAGGTAAAATTCTGGAACATTATATCTGTGGATGTAGGTTGAAAGTGATGGATAACAAAACGTTGAAAACAATCTATACTGCTGCCAGTGGCGGACTTGCCACATAGGCTATTTGCTCAAATCGTCGGGGATAAAATGAATGGCATCTTTCATCGATGAGGCATGTGTGTGTAAGGTATATATAAACCCACTGCAAGTAATCAATAATAAAGACAGAGCGATTGTATTTGCCATCTGTATATAGCTAATGCACTTAACACAGTTGTTAGAGGTCGAAACTAAATGAGGAGAATGAACCAAAATGTGACGCAAGAATTATTCAGACAACATAAGCGTGTGGATCGTGAACCACGAAGGTTCAACATTACATAAAAACATAAAGTCCATCACGAAAGCTCAAGCGTTCGAAGCCTTTCCGTTTTATATATAGTAATGACTTTGCAGCACACTTTTCTGCACAAGTTTGACCAATCCTATATAGCCTACTACAATCGCGTGCCGGTTATTCACCTTCTATACATGAACCCAGGGGCGGCGATCTGTTTCAAATATTGGGGGGGGGGGGACATTTGCTTGGATGCAGGCGAATTACTATCAAAGCGGAGCGCCACCATTGGTTGGCGCGCAGCGTACAAGAAAATTTCTGGTTTTGATAGCCCCCCAGATCACCGGAAATGGCACTTCTCGGGCTTGAAAATGACCAACCAGATGTAAACTTTTGCCTGAGAACCAAGTTTTTCCTAATATTTTTTTTTTCATTCATAACCTTTTTTCAAATTTGTCACCAATCACACATCATGTTCGACCTCATCGCATCTCATGTGGGTCATTGCCTTTGTAGGATTCTACGTCGCGGCCCACAATACCCACCAGCCCCACTTTTCAAGGTTTTAAGCCCATTATTTTTTTCAGAATTTGAATAATAAATTCACTTCAAAACATACCCATAATGTTGCACAAAATTTCATCTATGGACAACCAATATAGAAAAACCCCCCTCAACCCCTAACAGACCGGTCAAAATTGCACGAGTAGAGGGAAGTATGATGAAGAATGTTGGTCAAGGAATTTTCGAAAATTCAGACACAGATAAATTATTGGTGTACAAATATTAAAACCTCTTATATCGGCTACTATTAAACTTCGATATCATAGAAAATACCAAAAAAATATGCTTGAGGGGGAGGGCGGTCTCCACCCTTCACCCCCCTCCCTTGGCTACGCACCTGCGGTTAGAAATCTTGTAGGAAACAGGCCAAATGGAAACCAATGAACTCATATCGATGTGGATCATAATGATTGTACGTACTTACACTCATACAAAACATGCAAACCAAATTTCATTACGGATGCAGTCCGTCTAGCTAGTCATTTCGAGAAAAAAAGTAAAAACTACTTTCGGTCATATATAGTAACAAATTGTGACACGGTTAGACAGGCACCTTGCGAGGAATTTGCCAAGGGAGGGGCAAAGCTTGTACCCAGACTTTCTAAGCGTAGCACCACCATAAGTTGGCGCGAAGCACAAAAGAAAATTTTGGCCGAAAATGTCTCCCAGATCGCTGGAAATGGCACTTCCCAGGCCTTGTAAGTTGCATCTAAGCATTTTCTATTTTGAAATTACTAGCGATATCATAAAAAAATTACAAAACATATGCTTAAAAAAAACTATGCCACCAAATATTGGGGGGGATATTAGATACTATATCCCCCCACCAAAAATATTGGGGGGGGGGACATGTCCCCCCGTCCCCCCATGATCGCCGCCCATGCATGAACCACTGAGTAGGGGGAGCTGAGGTGTAGATTTATCTGTCATTTTTAGTTTTGCCATGTCTAAACATGCATAATAATAACCCTGGCATATGTAATCATTGAAAATTCGAGTCAATGTTACAAGTATGACTGCATAGCACATTGGTATACCGACGTAAAAGCATTGCCCGGTTTCATTTCTACGAGGAAATTGACAGCTAGCTAACCGTCAAATTATCATTCTGTGTTTTGTCATATAGGCCTACCAAAGTCCGTGGCAGTTTAGGCTTTTTCCTTAAAAATTTCGAAATGTCGAAAAGGTCGAAAGTTTGAGGGAAACACCGAAATCATTCAACAGTTTATTTGGACCTTTCGTTATACCCTCATACACTCTCCTTTATATAGTACCACCTAACTATGTAATTATCCCGAATTTTCAAGAAAAGTTGACATGTTGAGATTAAATTATTCTGTTGACCATTTTGAGATAAAAAGTTACAATTTCAAGGAATAAATCGAAATATTTGGAAGATATCAGGATTTAAATTTGTGTCATGAGTGTGTCATGTTGTCAGGTCATGATGAAAAGGTGTTGCCAGGAGGTGGAAAAATGGCTCTTCCCTTAGCTATTCTTTTTTTCTCTATTCATTTTTCCTTCTTTCATTTCAAGTTGAATTTACACACTTGACACTGATGAATGAAAGCATAACTTATGAGGTACATGCTCAGAAATTCAACATGTTCGATCCACCATTATTTTGTGAAGCCCAACTTTATAACGGAAAATAGGTACTGCAATAAATAATAAGTCTATAAAATCAAAGCAAGTGAGAATTGGTCTGTAATATTTTGTTTTGTTCAACTCGCCATCACCTTTGTCTGTCAAAGAACTTTTAAGTTGCTATTTCCCTGCAGGGTGGAATATACATGTTCTAACCTTTTTTTTTGGGGGGGGGGGGGGTATGTCGTTCATCTCTATCACATATAGACACCTGATGATGGTTGGGTGTGCTTCTGATACCTTAACTAAGACTCTTTTAAGATGGGTATGTAAATCTATTATTAGAGAATTATTTTGTATACAAGCATTAACAGATGCCAGTAGCAGCGGCGAATAAGGTATAGGAGGCTGAAATTTATGGAAACAGCCAGATGCGAATGAAGGATTTTGTGGAGGAGGGGGTTTCCCGCCCTCCCTCCTTGCGCACGCCATTGGCTTTTAGTGCTGTTGCAAGATAATGGTTCTGCTTGGAACCACAGCGTGACAAGGTTTGAGTTGATTTTACTAAACAGGGTAATACAAAAACATAACTGGATATACCCACTTGTACAAATAACGAATTGTAAACGAATTTAATTTTCAGTCTTCTATTTTGCTCATTTGGAACCCATGAAAGGGGTTTTCTTATATAATCGTCCCTGGTCCTACCGAGGGAATACCATTACACGGTGCTTTTTCAGGGACCTTAAGTTTCCTTGAAGAGGTCGAGTTTGATTTCCAAATTTGCGAGAAAATATGCTAGCAAAGTTGATTTTACAGCAAATGATAATAATGAAAGCAAATGAGCCGCCCGGACGTACCTCAGTAAGAGTAAATTAATGTCCATATGCTTAATGTCTTGTTGTCGTTATATATACATCAATTGAATGTTTGATACGTGTTACCGGAAGCCGAATTTTAAGGATTATTGTAACCTTAGACCCCTCCCCCAGGACGGCGACCACTATGTAAGTAACATATCAATGAATAATGGCCCGGTCTAGGTGGAAAATGCCTGGGCCGGTTTTAAGACCCAGTCCGCCCCTGACTGCTGTAGATCATTCATGATCTTGTTCAAATTTCTAGAGGTAATAGAAACGCAGACATAGTACCGTTTTGTCGTGATACGCGAATAGAAATATAACGCCAAGTAAAATTACAACAAACAGTTTTCAAGTTATTGCAGTATCGTGTACGTTATACTATGCATGTTAGCATAACTATTTAGAGTTTCCAGTCTATTTAGAGTTCCGTAGTTTTAAGTACAATTTTTTTTTCTCGAATTCTAGACTATTGAGACTTGGAATGATCGGGCGGATCCGAAATTTTTCGCTACGAAGGATGAAACTTCGCAGCTCAGGGAAGATCTCACCTCTAAGATCTCCAACCTCACCGAAGAGAAACAAATCGAGCTTGGACATCAACTGGAAACTCTGTTGTTGAAATGTGAATGGCAGGGATTCCCATGTGCTCCGTCGTAAGTAACCATACATACCAAAAAATTGGTCGTTACGATTCGAATACGATATAAGAGTTGGCCATGTTCTCGATACTCAGGAAGGGGATGCTCAGAGACAAGCTAGCTGAGTTTAGCTTTTGAAAAATGGCTGGATGAGCAACTGTTTGCTTTGGGATTTTTTCCCCGATTTTTTATTGAGGAAGAGGAGGCCAAAGTTGCTCCGGGGACCTCTGTTGATTGGACTGTTATGTAGTGAAACCTTTGTGTGAGCCATACTAACTATAGGCGGAAACAGATAGGGAAAGTAGAAGGTGGTTGGAAGGTATATGTGGGGATGGGAGGGGGAGGGGTAGTCTTGTGACATCAGCCGTTACTCCTCTTAAACTTGACTTAGCGTGATGGCATCAACTGGTAGTTGAGTGTTGCATGATCATAATAAGGAAACACACATCTGAGTGTATCAAGGGCGTAGGAACCGGGGGGGGGGGCTGGGGGCGCCAGCCCCCAGTGAAAAATATGGGGGGGGGCGGAAGTATCATTCCGCCCCCCGCTCCGCAAGTCAGAAAACCCCTTTTTCATTTCCAAATTAGAAAAAAAATCTCATTTGGAGCACCAAATTGCATTTAAGGCCAGGTGAAAATGCAAAATTCTTTACAAAATGGAGTGGGAGTTGAAGTGTGCTATATTGCACCAAATTGCATCTGAGGCCACCTGGAAATGCAAAAAAATTCAAAAGGGGAGGGGGACACCCCCTCCCCTTAGACCCCTCCCCCAGGCCGGCCATCAGTCTTCAGCCCCCCCCCCCCACTCAAAAGTACCTTCCTACGCTACTGGAGTGTATAGATCGCTCATTTGCCTTTAACCAACATCATATACAGTATCATATCCTTCGCGAAGGGGTTTGAAGGTTACCGAAGGGGTTTGAAGGTTACCGATTTTTTTTGGTAGGTCTCGCTGCCTAGTATACTTTAACCTTAGAATTTGGTATGGACGGACTGAGTCATATTATGAAACTATTATCTGGAAACCCCATGATTGGCTAGCCTAATCATAATTATTCTTCCGCCCGCACTACAGGCGGCTGTGGAAGTCTGTTAATAGTCTATAATATCAGTGCAGTAATTTGTACACTAAATGTTCTCGAAAATGGTTCATTGCTGCTTTCCGTTAGGTTAAGGGAGGATGTAGGATTTTAAAAAGGCCGGGATTTTGGTCTCGGGGTTATTGAAGCCGACTCCCATTTAGAAGGAAGGTATGGGGCGTCCTCTCCTGAAAAAATTATAAAGTTGTAGACGTAAAATATTGCATTCTATGGCATACTTAGGATATAAATTGTATTTATAATTAGGTCTGTACATGCATGTTTGTGCTAATAACTACAATATTTTTAACCTTTTTATGTGTGTGTGGGATTACAGAAAAAGGCGAGAAGGAGGTGTACATTCCCACAAGCCCTGGATCCACGCCTGTTTGTCACTAAAGAAAATCTATACCAACCATTCTTAGGAAGTATACGTGAAAAATTTGCAATCCAGCCCTTACTTAAAAACAAAACATAAGAAAAAAACATGAGCTAAAGTAGGGCTATCCCTTTTGATATTTTCTTCTTGTTGTTACATGGGAAAAAGACTGCTTTACATATTCTTGTTTTTGCTTTCTTTCACCAGGAACTTTTCGACATTTTACAGTAGTACTTATGGGAACTGCTTTACGTTTGGTAGACGGAATACAACCGAACTGCAAGCTAGTCACCCAGGTCCATTAAATGGTATGTACATACTATATACTCGTGACGTTGGGATTTAAGAGTCATAAAGTACATAAATGACATAACGCGATTAATTGATACGTTGTACACAGTTAATAAACACTCAACTGCCATGAGATCATGGTAATAATTTAATACCACTTTGAATTTTTGAGAAATTACCCTTTAAATATTCGAAGCTCATTACCTAAAGTGGTTGCATGGACTAGTCTTAGAGACCCATACGGTCACTTCATCAGATACAACACTGAAACCAAGGCGGGAGGGGCGGGAGGGGCGGGGGGGGGGCAGAGAGGTGGGAGGCTCACATAACATGTTAACAATACATTACAAGTTTTGCCAAGTATAAAAATATGGTGTTGAATATCCGCCAATCTTATTCCGCTGTTTATATGGAGTTACATAATATATTTTGTTTGAGGCATGAGAAGTTATAAAGTAATCGAGTAACATAATCATACTAAGAGCTACTAGACGGAGCAGCCAACGTCATCATCGATTTACCCTTAATTGAGCATTCCATGTTTTAAAGCTGAGTACCTTGAAAACCGGGATGGATTTTACAAACATTTTGTTTGTAATTCTTTTCCTATACTTGGATTATAGGCTTGTAAAGGCTAAAATGTTCCCTATAGTCCCTTTGAAACCCTTTGAAAGGTCCAACTAAGTAATGTCACTCATGCCCTATACTTATTTATTGTGAAGATAAATGAACTAACACTAGACTTCAGTATTGAGAGAAAAACCACTTGATCATACTCATCATGACTTATTGTATAGCAATATGGAAACAATGGAGTAATCTACCGCAAAATCAACTTTTCGGCCTCTCTTTAATAATTTCTGGCTAATTTAGTAAAACTTTATATATATATTATAACTAAACTTAACACAAAGAGAGAGAAAAAAAGAAGAAGAAAAGGAGGAAGGCTTTTTGTTAAACAAAGTGTATGACACACTCTAAAATGATTCCACTTAAATTGACGTGAAGTGGGGAGAGCTATTTATGATTCCATTAGGTTTTATAACATTCCGCTGTCCAGAAATTGTTTTCATGTCATCAAACTATCCACGCTAATGGATCAGATCTTAAAAATGTAGATTTGATTTATTATTCAGTAGTATTTGAAGACAAAAGCTAATGCATTGGATTGTTTCTTTCCATCAGCAAACATTTGCCAAGATGTTCAATTGTATTCAAACTGTTGCCATAGCGACACACATTAACAATCAACTACTGTTACTTTTGTACTAAACATTTATTTGATCTCTAAAATGGGGCAAATGATTTGCTCTTTCAGTTTACGACCATGAAGTAGTGTTTTTAAGCTGAATACATACAAAATATTAAAAAAAGAAGAAGGTAGGAACAAATAAACGCATTCTCTCGTTGAAAATATTCCCATCATCTAAATGTTTACTGAAGGGGGAAGGGGGAGGGGGGTGGGGTTGTGGCCATCGTCAGTCGGGGATTTAATTTTTTTAAATATATATTTATATATTTCAAAGTATTTATTAGCAAAACTTGCGTTGACTTGATTATAGACCAAATTTGTTGTCTATATGTATATGCCTACGAATGCACAACTTAAAAAAATATATATATATATATCAATGCAGATCTTCTCCCTTCAAATAATCCCATCTTGTAAGGTTAAATAACGCAAACATTTAGATATAATATATTTACATACTCGTATAACACACCAGCCGGTTCTCATGGCTTTATCAGCCATTCATTTGTTGAAATCAGTCGGCCTATTCAATACCAGACTTTTGGTGGCGTCATTTCTGTAATGAGAATTACAGAAAAGATTCGATCGGCGTATTAATTTATAATATTATGTATAAGGAAGAACATGAACGTCTTGACGTAATTAATAGACGGATGGAATTGTCTGTACGGAGAAGATTAATCCAACGAAATTATTATTATCATCATATTTTTTTTTTATTGATATAGGACTGGTACTGGAGCTGTTTGTTGAGCAAGATGAGTACCTGGCGGATTTGACAGATACGATAGGATTATCCTTAGTGGTCCATGAAGCAGATAAGATGCCTCTACCTGAAGATGACGGCATCCTGATATCAACAGGGTTTAATACAGCAATCGGTATAAAGAAGGTAAGCAATAAGCGCATACTTGAGCAAATTGTACAGCCCTATGTCAGTAATGGTAACACTACTTCATACACACAACTGGTATATACAGACAATCTACATAAACAGTTCATTTGACAACGTTTCATACAGTCTCGTAGCATGAAAGCTCTTTTTTAGATATAAAGTAGGTAATGTAAATCGCTCGTCAACCTTTAACCAGGGGCGGCATGTATCATATATTCCCTCTCAAAGGAACACGTAACACACAGTATAACACCGCCGTGATCATACAGTCAAATTCTCAATGTAAGGAGGGAACTGGGGTTGAAAGTTTGATCAAGCCCAGGCTATGTCTTGGCTGATTTTTCATCAGAAATCACCAAAACCTAAATATATATATATATATATCATTTACCTAATTTAATTAATACCAATCACTTAATTTAATCACTTAATTCATACCAATCACTTAATTCATACCAATCACTTAATACCAATCATTTATCATTACCAATCACTTACCTAATTTAATTATTGTATCTCACTCGAGATCCAGCCTTTCTCTAAATGCAGCATAGTTTTTCCGTTATTCCTATATATATATATATATATATATATATGCAATGGAGGTAAACGGCAAAGGCAAATGAATATATATAAATGAAAATCGTAATGAGTTTGAAAATCAAGAACAGTGAAAAAACTTTCAGCCTCCACCGGGATTCGAACCACGGGCCTTCCGCTCTTTACGCGGACACCCTAACCACTAGGCTATGGACGCTGATTGTATGTCCAGAGGTTCGAAACCGGTTAGGAAGGTCGTAATTCCACTGTAGGCGTTTGTCACCTGTATCGAACAATACTAGTTCTGTTTTTGGTGACATATTTTGCCTTACTCTAGAGATCAAACACGATGCTGACCAACTCGAAATCATTTGTGATTCCTAAAGCCGGATCTCGAAAGAGATACTTTGAACAGACTTTATGTTAATGCAATGGAGGTAAACGACAAAGGCAAATGAATATATATATAAATGAAAATCGTAATGAGTTGGAAAATCAAGAACAGTGAAAAAACTATATATATATATATATATATATATATATATATATATATATATATATATATATATATATATATATATATATATATATATATATATATATATATATATTATCATGTTTATTGTTGGTTTGTATTTGTTCGTTCAATTTGGTGGTGTTTAATTGTAGTTATTTTCATATATTTCATTGCATCCATCATCGATTTGGTGTTTTCTCTTCATATGTTAGCTTGAGATTTCAAGATTAGGTGAACCTTACTTTGAATGTTTGCACCAAGGCGAACAATCAGGTGAACACATCCAAGATTATTACGTGGAGAAATTCAACGTAGCCTATAGTCTTAAGGTTAGTATAGAAACCTTAATTCTCCATCAGGGCGGTGATTGGGGGGGGGGGGGGGTGGAAGATGAGAAAATTACATGTTGTCCTGTGCTATTAACTTACATATCAACGAATAAGTAAAAAGAAACCGAAATTCATCGATCGGGCAGCAGCATAGAACATTTACAACTGGGATACATTTATATTCATTTAAAACCTCAATGATTTTGAAGATTAGAATGACTGTTTTGCAATGTGTGTAAGTTGTCAATTGGATATCCCATATAGTAACCCTTTCGTACAGTCCTACAGTCATGTTGCGTCCTGCTTGATTTTACCTCAGCGATAAATTCTCAACCACTTTAATTTGGGAAGATAACAGTTCCGACTGACAGAGACTACATGTATTCACTAGAGGTATACCGCCTATACAAGGGGATCTCAATGTAGAAGGCCGACCCGGGAAAGATTTGAGTTCGAACCGTCGGGAAAAAAAAATCAACTCAAATTATTGTACTGCTTGCGTATGCAGACTTATAATGCCTTACACTTTCAAAAGCCTAACCTTTATAAATATTTAAATATATATGTGGTGAGAGTTTGATTCTCTGGCCCATTTGCTCCAATCATTATTTGCCCTGTGCCTCGAAGAAATTTAATTGATATAATGCGCTATACTTTGCAATGAACGTCTTGGCAAATGTTCTCTGTATAAAGCTACGGTCCACCATTTGTCAAGAATTGTTTTCCTTTTTTTTCTTCATATAACATAATGTAAAAGATACATGTATTATCATTGTTAGGAATTAGCGCTTAGGCTATAGTATTCAATCAAGACATTCAATCAAGACAATGTATTGATGCATCGTCTTATATATGACGTTACGTTTTAACTTTTATAGACCTGTGAGAGATCTTGTTACCAACACGCAGTGATTTCGAATTGCCACTGCATGGACCCTGCATTCCCGACCGGAAAGAATAATACCGAGGCACCTTGTAGCTCGGAAACAGGTATGACTGATTTATAGTGCTATATTGTAGCGCCCTCTATTTGTTCGTATTTGCGAAGAAGATACGGGAGGGGCTGGGGGTAGGGGGACCATTGCCTTTAAAAAGCCACAAGAGCAAGGATGGAGTAAATGCAATGGTACTAAAATAATGAGTGGAACAAATGCGGACTATGATTTCTCGACAAAAGCAACGGACCGAACGCCAATTCGGGTGAGGCGTGTCTAACTAGATGAACATTTAACAATCGACATAAACCCATGCACCACCTGTAAATGGGTTAATCAGCAAACATTCTATAACGGTACATTCAACCTAATCGGAAAGAATCTTAGCCTCTGCTGGTAAAGAATTAGAACTCCATGCAGTCTAGCTTCAAAATCTGAATGTCAACAATATTAGCGATAAAACCAATAATAAATAGATGAAATGTCACTAAAGGCTGGCTGTTTAAAAAAATAAAACGATGAAGGCAAAATTGTATAGATATATTACAGTGACAGAAGTCTGATTCTATATCATCGCCATTTGTACATCAGTGTGTTTATTTACTATTGACAGAGAAACAATGTCAAGATACCACGTTCTCAATGTATCAGAAAGGCGACGTCGCATGTGACTGCGTAAATCGCTGTGTGTGAGTATTTCATATATTACATATCTCGTGTAAGCAGGACCGAATTTAGTTAGGAACCACGTTATGCACAATGTTAGTCTATGATATGTCATAGTCCAAGATAATAGGGGGAAAGGAAAGATTCTATACCGGTATGTTTTATATAAGCTATTTCGATTTCCAAGATTTTCACCTTGAAAATGTTCGAAATCTCTGGAAATGCTAAGTATCACCGAAACTGTTGATGATTTCAGTGTTGTAATGTGGTGCAAGTAATATTTCGAACATCGCTCACAACTAGTCCAAATATCCCATGTTAGTTCCCCATCACATGTTTCGCACCATGACGTTCTTCAAAGGTCTATATGCTGGGTCCTGTCCTTTTTAATGCCAGCCTGGTCAAATGAAGTGATCGTTGTTGCTCGCACCAGGCTATGGTAAGCAGTGGCGTAGGAAGGTACTTTTGAGTGGGGGGGGGGGGCTGAATAATGATGGCCGGCCTGGGGGAGGGGTCTAATGGGAGGGGTGTCCCCCTTCCATTTTGGAAATTTTTGGCATTTCCAGGTGGCCTCAGATGCAATTTGGTGCAATATTGCACACTTCACACTTTATCATTTATTGAGAAATGAAAAAGGGGTTTTCTGACTTGCGAAGCGGGGGGGGGGGGGCGGAATGATACTTCCGCTCCCTATATTTTTCACTGGGGGGGGATGGCGCCCCAGCCCCCGGTTCCTACGCCCTTGATGGTAAGCGTATACTTCAGGCCGAAAGTTTGCTTTCTCAGAAATTTTGATCATCCGTTTGCCAAGGGGTGTTTACACCGATGGATATATGTTGTTATATTATGATTGATCTCATTCGTATGCATTGATGTACAGCTTAGGCAGCTATACTGTTATCGAGATAAAGCTTGCCGTGAAACTCTACCGTGCATTGTCTCTATGTTATGTCACTGTCAGCTGAAGACATCGGGCTGTTTTTATAACAAGTATGAATAAAACATTGGACAATGAATGTGGTCACTATATTTACAAAATATATAACGACATTGCCCTCGGCATGAGTATGAGTACAAATACAATTCTCATTTGTGCGAGTACGAGCAACGACTACGACTCCCTTTCGTATGGGGGCGGGGTCAAATAAAAGTCACCTTTGTTTGAGTACAAGTATAATTTTCATCTGTTCGAGTACGAGCAACGACTACAACTCCCCTCCGTATGGGGACGAGAACAAAAACAACTCACCTTTGTATGACTACAAAGGTGAGTATAATTCCTCTTGATATGAGTACGGATACAAATACTGCTCCCCTTGGTATGAATACGAGTACAATATAATTTCTCTTGGTATGAGTACGAGTGCACGAAAAATACTCTTTGGCTTGAGTACCAGTGTGAGGAATTGATCGCAAGTTTTCTAATACTTCTAGTCTTGCACTAGGCCTACTATCTATCCTAAATTTCCGGAATGACATGAGAACTCATTACAAATCAATTGGGGGCTCGTACGAGAGCATGCAACTATATGCTAGAATACTAGCACAAATTCGGACTCACTATAAAGTTTGCTCTTGACTCCACGCATAAGATTGTTTACTTTTTTTTTTGTCTCTCACTGTTCAGGGAGCAGATTTACATCCCATCTATTAGCATGGCACAGTGGCCATCAGATGCAGTTTCGGTAAGTGGTGACCAGCAAGCTATGGTATATTTCAGATGTAAATGATACATTATAACAAGTTAAGATAATTGCTAAATTGTTGAAGTATATTTTGCGCTTCTCTCATATGAAGCTGACGGTATGGTGCGATACTAACACTTTTATTGTAGTAATAAAGTTGGACTTGTGCAGGTTTATTACAAATAAAGAAGAAAAAGGTGGGAAAAATTGTCGAATCGTTTTTGATTGTATATTTTGTACTGTAGTAAACACGAATATGAAAAAATACCCGGGTGATAAAAAGGAAAAATAGATTGGCATAAAATTAGTAATCTTATTACGCTACATTCATTGACATTTATAAACGTCGTGACCAATCAAATAGAATTGTCATTACATTAATAAACATTTAATTGAACACGCGACATGTACAGTGTATAGTTTATAGACTATAAAACACACATAGGGTAACCATAAAACACAGATTAGGGTTACCATAAAACACACATAGGGTTGTCTTTATGTTATAAAAGCCATTCGGAACATTCCATAATCAACATGGCAGTGTGGTGTATAAACCATAAATCACATTACGAACGACGATGTTGGAGAGAAGTTATCTATATCGTGTTCTTTAGAAGACTGTTTCGGTGCAAAGGTCTACACGATATGTGATTCTGTGATCAGTGATTTGATATTGAGCTTGTCATGATATTTAATATTCTGTGTATTAAACATCAACTATAAGGTATACACAAATTCTTTTTAGCTATTTGCTGTTTGTTTGTGCTCTTAAACCTTCACAGCAATAGTGTCCATTTTTATTCGAACCCTCTGAGATTGGAAAAGATAGAAAAGGGAGTTTCTGATGACGCATAACACTGATATGACCCCGAAGAGTGGTCAGGTCATCATGTGACGTCAGTGGTCTGAATCCTGCCTTTCATGACAAAGAACCTAGTAATGGTTACTAACCTAAGAACTGTAATTATCCAATTTTGGAATAATTGTCGACGAAAAATGGTATAAAAGTGGAGAGTATGATGTCTTCACCACTTGGCGAGCATAACAAAAAAATCGACTCCTCACAAACAACTATTCTGACCCCATTGTCACGTTACCATTATTAGTCTCCCTATACATGTACAGTGAAGGCCGTAGGAAAATTCCAAGTCGGTGGAAGTAAATCTATGGGATAACTCTATGGTTATGCGTAACATACCGCATACATATCGCGCTTGTGAGGTAATATTGTCTGGGGTGTCATTTGATCGATTACTGGAAGCAAAACTTGAGTAAAGCTTTTTTTTTTTAATTACATGTACAGGTTACTTGATGACGCTCATAACAGTTAATGAATCACCCCCTCACATTGCCCGTATTGGCGCTTTTGTGTAGCACAATGGCATGCTTCCAATGATGAAAATAATAACGTTAACACCCTTTTTTTTTTAAATCAAATATATAAATAGAAGGATTATCTATTTAAGTCATTCTGATTCTAATATTTCAAACATAAAGTATCATCTGCCATTATTTTAATTTTCGCTATGAGTAAAGAAAGAAAATGACATTGACAGCCGGTGTTTCGTTACTTCAATTCGTACTTCGTGGATGGACCTATGGTTAAGTCGCAAACTGAAATATTTAGCAATATTTTCATTTCAATCTTTGACTAGGTTGGAGTCCTTGCCGATATTATGAGCACCAACGTGGAGGCTCGCCGTCATCTCTCAAGAGCGGAGGATCCACATGAATGGCTTGAGTGAGTGGACTATATTATTATATAACCCAATAACCAAATGATGATAATGATGATGATAATGTTGATGTTGATGATGATGATGATGATGGTGATGATGATGATGATGATGATGATGATGGTGATGGTGGAGGTGATGGTGATGGTGATGATGGCAATGATGATGATGGAAATGATGATAATATATTGGTGATGATGATGATAATGATTCTGTAGATGATGACGACAATGATTGTGATGATAGTCATAATGAGAACGATGGTGGTGGTGGTAGATGTGATGGTGATGATGATGATGATGTTGCTGATAATGATTCTGTAGATGTTGATGATGATGATTATATTGCTGATAATGATTCTGTAGATGATGATGATGATCATGTTGTTGATGATGATGATGGTGGTGATGACGATGATGATGATGATAATGGTGATGATGGTGATAATGATGATGCAATTTGTTTGGATGTTTTTTATGGAATTTTGACAAACTTGTTATGATGATGACGTTTAGATATATATATATATATATATATACATATATATATACATATATATATATATATATATATATATATATATATATATATATATATATATATATATATATATATATATATGTATGTATACCAAACCACCAATGTTCCAAAGTCATATAGTAGGACCCAGAATGGATTCACAGAATCCACTTGAAACTTAAAACCCTTGTTTAAAGATCTTGATAATGACTGGTAAAAAAAAGGACAACTTGCTTAGTAGCTTTCGGTTTCTTACAGTCAATATTCTACAGCAAACGTTTCATTTGCGCTTTTCAATTGCAGGAGAAATGTTGCCAAAGTTCAAATATTTTTTGAAGAATTCAACTATGAGAAAATCACTCAATACAAATCCTACACGGTAACGTTGAAATCTCATTTCTTTAATTCATATAATGAAAGTTTCAATGGAAATCACAATTCAATTGCATATGAATATGTAAGAGATGAAATTTGCATTTGTATGGTTTTCTATCATTTCCATGATTTTATAACTAAATTTTAAGTAGAACACTATAAATGTTGCCTGTATACAGACTTAGTGCCTCAGTGTGTTATAAAGTGTAAGCCATTTGGAAGAAGGTTTGGAGGAGAGAGAGAGAGAGAGAGGGAGGGGGGGGGGGTGCGGTATACATACCCCTGCCCCAATTGGCCTTTTATTAACAACATCAAACATTCAAAAACGAATAATAATAATACGTGTGTTTAGAGGTAAACACAGGTATCTCATTTCTCTATATTATATTGGCCCAAAAGTAGCTGTTTTTTATCTTTTGAAAGACTAAAATCAAGTTCCTACGGACATTTGACTAAACGGTCATTCAGTGATTCAGATTTACATTGTTCAGTATCAGATTCAGATTTAAATCGTTCTGCGCCAAGTATAACAAGGACGACTCCCGCGTAGCACATAACATCGTTCTATAAAAACACCAGTACCTTATCGATTAAATAAATAGAGCATTGCTAATAGATTGATTTTTCTCTTGCCAAGCTTTTGTTCGTCCCAATTTCGTCTCCGAAAATGTTTGTGGCCGCGGGTGGGGGGGGGGGGGGACAAGCGGACTCAATTTCCCGTGCGTCTATCTGGCTACGCCACACATATAAACGACTGGCACCTCCTCCGTTATGTGAGGCTTTGTGGTGGAGGAGGGGATAGTGATGGAGGGAGGGGGAAGGGGTAAAAGGCTTGAGATGTACAATTTTCAGTATCGTAATGCATTAACATTGATAGGAAACAAGTCTGTTTTTTATTTCAGTTTGGGGATCTTTTGAGTGATATCGGTGGACAGCTCGGACTTTGGCTCGGAATATCTGTTCTCTCTCTTTTCGAGGTTGTCGAGATTTGTTCAGCTGCTTTTAAGCGTTTGTGGGCTGGAATGCGAAAATCTGGAGCAATAAACCGTGGAGACTTGCCCACGCCAATCCAGATTTTGAAACCCCCTATTGACTGAAATGTACAATTAATATATACACAAATATTGCTCTTTATGTAAAAGGTTTTGTTTTGGTGAACATTGATTTTTTTGTGTGTGTGTTTTTGAGTGTTTTTGAAATTCATCATCCCATTTGGAATACGGCGTTTCTTCAATGTGCACAGAATTTGCTATAGGTTGTACTGAGTTATCACATATTGGAAGGGCATTACAAAATGAAGGGCATTGGATATACACACACACGCATATATATATTTATATATGAATACAATAACAAAACAAAGACTACTTTTGGGCTAAACAGGACTCGAACTATAGTGACTTCAATTTTCCGTTGTTCATTTGATTATATCATTTTTGTAGACATAAAAAGCGGGAATTCTGTCGAAATCAATTCCCGGCAACTTTCTGGATTGTATCGAATAAAACTCTCTCGTTCAGTCTTCGAGGAATTTTGATACATTCAGCCGAGAATCAATTAAACCACCTCTACTCACCAGAATCCAACGTTTGACGTCAACATCTTTTTCTTTGGTAGGGGTGGGTTGGGGAGGGGGGGGGGAACCCAGATCCCTTACATAATTCGACTTATAAGACCCCAGAGCAGCACCCCTCCATTATATATACCTTACTTCGCCCCTGGTCCTTTTCATAGAGATTCATGACATCCCCACATAACTCAGTAGAGAAGTTTGAATCCCCACGCTCCCAAGTAGCAGGTAGAGGGTAAAACTTGTAATCCTGAGGTCACCCTGAGGTCATCCTGAGGTCATTCTGAGGTCATCCCGGGGTCATTGGTTCAATTCCCGTTTGTTGTAACAAATTTCGTTGCTCTTTGCAATTGTTTAAGTCATTTTAAGTCGGTTGTTCTTTTACTTCAATAATTCATAAAATAATAATAAGAGATATTCCAAGTATTAAACCAGAAATCAGTTTTGTTTCCTGATAAATTGATCACGATACCGTGTTCTCAGTAGAGTATTAAAAACGGGTAATACATAACAGCTCTCAAATTGTTAAAGTATTGTTATTTCTAGCTTGTCTAAAAAAGATTGTGTTGAAACTGTTTGACGTGCATATTTGAGTGGTATATGCAGTACCGTATACATATGCATCTTTGTGATATTTCTGTTTACATCATTCTTCAGTCCATTTTACAGCATTCTGCTATGTTATTACTTTTGTATTCCTATAGGGCACTGGACAGATATAAAAGAAAAGCTATTTTACTTGCTCAATTTTGTACCCCACCCCCCCAAAAAAAAAAAAAAAATAAACACCAAACATAAATTAAGTCGTTGACAAAAGCAGTACGAATAGAATGTTGTAAGAAGTGTCTCTGGATATATTTTTTAAATGAGTTTAATTACCGTAAAGGGCTGGATAGAAGTAAAGAAAACATATTTTACTTGCTCAATTTGTACCCTACCCACCCTACCCTACCCCACCCCACCCACCCACCCCACCCACCCCACCCACCCCACCCACCCCACCCCACCCCACCCCACTCACCCCTGACAAAAAGAAGAGAAAGAAAAACAAATATTTCTTGACGTAAACAGTACGAAAAATAATGTGGTAAATAATATTGTTTCGAAGTAATAAAGAAAAATAAATAACTTTGAAATTGGCGTCCAATATCGAAACACATGTTGCCGTTTTAACTTTCAAGAACACCCCATCATCATCATCATCATCATCATCATCATCATCATCATCATCATCATCATCATCATCATCATCATCATCATCATCATCATCATCATCATCATCATCATCATCATCATCATCATCATCATCATCATCATCATCATCATCATCATCATCATCATCATCATCATCATCATCATCATCATCATCATCATCATCATCATCATCATCATCATCATCATCATCATCATCATCATCATCATCATCATCATCATCATCATCATCATCATCATCATCATCATCATCATCATCATCATCATCATCATCATCATCATCATCATCATCATCATCATCATCATCATCATCATCATCATAACTTTCATGGAGTTACAAAATGCATTTCTTCAAGGACAGTTTTTGTCTTTTGTTTCTCCCAGTATAATTTTCTATTCTCTCCTTAAAATGTATATATTATGATATGTTAAATCTAACTTTGTAATAATTGACTAATTAACTATGTATACCTTTGATATTGCTTCACTTATATTTTGTTTGTGGTATATGTCTGAGATTCATATTGTTAGATTTTGTTAGTCTTTATTGTTCGGATCCCTCTTGCAATGTCAGGGCGGTTGAGTTCAATTTTATTTCGTTTAATGCAAGAGGGCTAAGGCAATTCAAAAAACGTAGACAGTTATTCTCTCATTTACATATAGGTGTAAAGCAGATGTTTTCTTTATTCTTTTAGTTTAAATGATGTGGGATATTGGAATAGGGAAATATGGGGGGGGGGGGTTGTTTTTTCATACGGTACGACAAATAGTTGTCTAGTCTGCGTATGATTTAATCAGAGTTTTGATGGCAAAATTTAAAGGAAAGTATGTACAATTACGGTAGATATAATTTTAGACATTATCTTGGAAGAGAAAGTCCTTACTATATAGCTTGCTGATATGTCCAAAAATGCTGATTGTTTCGATTTTATTTCTCAGAGGTTTATAATTCTTTGCAATATTCCCAAGGGGGGTTCCACTATTGTAGCCGGCGGCTTTAATTTTGTTTTTAACATAGGCCGGGATAAAAACAGTGGACAGCCTATAGGGACAAACTTTAAAGCACGTGACCAATGTATCTTCTAATGGCTTTCATGACTTGACTGATATTTGATCATTCTTTTGTACATTGCACGTTTAGTATCAAGTCTGCTAAAAGAGGGCCAGTGGGAATTTAATTATTCATAATTACACGATGTGGTATTTTGTGGACCTACTAACTAAGTTAATTAATACAGAGCCGACCTCCGATATAAATATTTAATTTTGCTATTCAGTGGGAACTTCTGAAAATTTAAAATCCGTTATGTCAGTGTGAAGTATTCCAAAGATAATTGTAAAGAACGACGGCGTAAGGAAAATTATTTATTTTCAAAAATTCCCGATCTTGAATGTCAGTTTTTCAGGAATCAATATCAGGTTCATATCCCTACAAATTAAGGAAACACTCAAAACGAGCTTTTTGACTTCTACGATTATATATTATCTCATATTTCTAATAATAAATAATAGCTTGATTTAAGGAGAAATGTATGTTTTGAACATAACTTATACATGAATGTGTTTATAATATCATGTTACCCTAAATTTGTAATTTAAAGAAAATCGAAACTTTTGTTAACGTACATCGAAAATTAATAAAATAACAAAGCTATATCCTTTTATAAGTGTTAATTTGAGGCAAAACATTCAGTTTTTCGTAAGTTTTCCGGATTACAATTAAAGCTTCCAAATGTGTAAATTTGAGGCAAATTATTCAGTTTTACGAAATTGTTCCGGACCACAAATAAGGATTACAGACTTTATCTCTAACTTCTATATGGCTATGGAAAAGTCTAAATTTCTTCAAATTGAGAGAAGCAGTCAGATTCTTAAATTTCTAATAAAAATAATAGCTTGATTTATGGAGGAACCAATTTGTTTGGTCAATAACTTATCCATGGATGTATTTACAATATCACTTTACCACTGATTTGTATTTAAAGGAATTTGACAATTTTGTTAATTTATATCGAAAATTAATAATATCACAAGGCTATAGCCTTACAAAAGTGATAGTATGAAGAAACATTCAGTTTTATGATATTGTTTCGGAATTAAACCAATATTACCTAACAACCAGGATTGCAACAAGAATTTCCTTCTTTATGCGGGAAGCAAAAGGGATGGCGCTAGTTAAGTAATAGTTTTGTACATATATTAAATATTAAGATGGCACTTGTAAGCTTCCGTAGGTACATTTTTAGGAGGACAGCGACTCATTGAGCCACGTATTTAGTGGACATGCGTTGCACACATGCCGGTCGCAGAGAGTGTCTCGCCCTCTGCAGGCCATAGGCAAGGATTAACGCAAGCCACCTAGAACGCTTCTGGTCGACCTCTGACCAACCAACCCTCCTCGGTTCCTCCCGGGTTCGATTACGACAACAAGGCAGACATGGCGCGGGATCCTATAGGCCACAAAAAGCACCATACCTACAGCCGGAGGTATTATCGCCTCCAACCTGTCTCGAACCCTAGCCACGGTTTACTCGATTAGCAGTGCAAGGTCTTTCGCTTACACCGTCGTGCTAACCAACACATCACCTTCTTCGGGCCCTCCCTTAAAAATACTTCAGGTTCTTGGCCACTATGTTGTGTTAGATAGTGTAAAACCGCCTACACCCCCATTTCATTTCTTTTGCCTCTCTGTTCTTCGGAATATCGAGACTAATACTTAAGGACGAGAATGAATAAAGAGGGGAAAAAGAATGAAACGTCAAAATAGAATTTTGTCACATGCGATCGTCTCTCTTTGGCGGGTTTCGAACTCCATATACCAGCTTCATATAGTCATCTGCTAAACCCACTGAGCTAACGGACGACACTTCAACATTAACCGATATAAATTTAGCTAGGACAGATGGGACAAGAATTTTATACGTTGCAGTGAAAGCATAAAGCAATGCGTCTCTTTTATGTCCTTCTAAGTGATCCGATAATGTGTAATTCTTGACAGATCACATGAACAAATAGGCTTACCCTATAAGCTGTTATTATTGATTCCTTCAAGACACGAATGATTTTAAATTGCAACAAACGATGCTACATAATTTTTATGGATTAAAATGGATTAAAAATTCAAGAGAAATAGGTTTTTTATCACAAATTATTTGCCTCCCACTTGACTTGACTTGATCATCTGTTTTAACAATAAAAAGACAACGGTCATTCTTTCTTTGGTCTGTGTATGACTAGACTTTATTTATGTTGTAAGATAAATTAAATTCGGACTTTCAATAACTTATTTATGGATGTATTCACAACATCACTTTATCATAGATTTATATTTTTGAAGATATTTAAAAATGTTGTTAATTTACACCGAAAATGCATAAACCACAATGCTATATTGTTACAAAAGTGTCAAACGTACTTTTGAGTAATATAACAGACCTCTTTCCCTTTTTAAAAACTTTTCGTTGCACTGATTGGGTGTATAAATTGCATAAATTGTTAGTGTCACAGAAAGGGGTAATCTAACCCAAATGGATGCCCATTGTCCCCCTTGTGAATAAAAACCTTTTCCTACAAAAAGGTATTTTCAGGTTATTTCTTTATAAAACATAAGCTATAAACAAGAGAACAGAGAAAAATGTATCCAATTACACAACATTACAATAACAAGCATCAAAGAAAAACAATTCCCAAAAGCAAAACTCGATTCGCTTTAGATCGATTTATCACACCCATTCAAGTTGTTATGAAGCAACGTTCATCGACTGGTTAACGAGAGACCCAAGTTACTTTACTAATTGGCAGTATAGTGATGCTTTATTATTTACTCTCAAAAATAGTGCTATGTCAGTATACTTTATCGTAAAGCGAACCCTTAGCCTTTTAAACATAATTTCGATAAGTCTGATCCTACTAGTATTCAGGCGCGTATCCAGGATTTTCAAACCCGGGGGGGGGGGGGGGGGGGCGCGAATTACTATCTAAGCGGAGCGCCACCATCGGTTGGCGCGCAGCGTACAAGAAAATTTCTTATTTTGATACCCCCCAGATCACCGGAAACGGCACTTCTCGGGCTTGAAATGACCAACCAGATGTACACTTTTTGCCTGAGAACCAAGTATTTCCTAATAGTTTTTTTCCATTCATAACCTTTTTGAAGATTGTCAACCCGGCACACATCATGTTCGACCTGATCGCATCTCCTGTGGGTCTTTGCTTTTGTAGGTGATTCTACGTCGCGGCCCACAATACTCGTCAGCCCCACTTTTCAAGGTTTTAAGCCCCATATTTGTTCAGAATTTGAAAATTCACATTTCTCGTGAATAAACTCACTTCAAAACATACCCATAATGTTGTACAAAATTTCATCTATGGACAACCAATATAGAAAAACTTCCTTCAACCCTAACAGACCGGTCAAAATTGCACGAGTAGAGGGAAGTGTGATGCAGAATGTTGGTCAGAAATTTTCGAAACTTCAGACACAGTTAATTTATTGGTGTACAAATATTAAAACCTCTTATAACGGCTATTATAAAACTTGGTTGAAGGAAATGAAAAAATAACAGATATTTTCGAAACCGAACACTATACACACATAGGCGTAGGAGGCGCGGCGGCAGTGGCGGAGCTAGGGGTATTGGTCAGGAGGGGCGAGAATGGTCTGTAGGGGTGCTTTCGACACTATCTAAGCGGAGCGCCACCACTGGTTGGCGCGTAGCGTACAGACAATTTTTGAGTAAAGATACTCCCTAGATCGCCGGAAATGACATTTCCGGGCCTGGCTAATTTGCAGATAAACGAAGAATAAGGTGTCATCGCCAAATTACACCAACAAAATGTGACAAATGTCAATAAGTAGATGAGAGCGCAATAAAAAAGTCAATAATTTAGAATAAGTAAAAAGTGGTAAAGAGCTGAAAAAGGCGCCAGCAGTCCATTTGAGTCCGTCAGGGGGGTATCCGCCCCCATGACCGTATGGACGCTCCGCCACTGCGCGGCGGGGGTGCAGCCCCTAATTCGCCATTACTAATGTAAAAGAGAGTTTTGACATAATTGGACCTCCATGCTTTTTATACATCTACATGAGACATGTCGTTGTTTACATTAGCATCCCGCGGTATACTGCGCAATTTTAACGGAACGTACGGTACATGATTGCATGCGATGTAATAACCGATGCTTGCTTATAAGATATTGACACGTTGAGCGCGCGCGAAAATTTTTGGTTATTTTTTCAGGCAAGTCGGACAGTTTTGAGGCTTTTCATCCTGGAACGCCAATTACATGCTCACTGATATGATGTGATATCTGCTGTTTGCGTTACAAATTCAAACAGGCGCGTAGCGAGGAATTTGTCAAGGGAGGGCGAAGCCTGTAGGCAAATTATCTAAGCGTAGCGCCACCATAGGTTGGCGCGAAGCGTACAAGAAAATTTTGGCCGAAAATGCCTCCCAGATCGCTGGAAATGGCACCACCCAGGACCATTTGTTAGCGCGAAGCGTACAAGCAAATTTTGGCCAAAAATGTCTCCCAGATCGCTGGAAATGACACTTCCCAGGCCTTGTAAGTTGCATCTAAGCACTTTCTATTTTGAAATTACTTAGCGATATCATTTAAAAAATGCTGAATGGGGGGGGGGGGCGGGCGGTCGCCCTCATCCCAAAAATCGTCATGTTCCCCGACGACGCTGTCGAGTTCGAGACCAGCCACAGTTGGTTTCATAGCACAATTCTACACACGCGTTGTGATAGTGAGAGAGGAAATGGAAACGTCAAAAAATGGAGTTGTCGGTGTAAGGGGTAGGGTGAGTCACACATTTACGAAATCATTGATCCGTCACTGGCTACCCTTCAGCGCTGTAATGATGTCACTGTTCTTCTTTCTCTTCCCGATGTCTTCGCGTTTTTCTTTAACTCCCTCCTTTTCTCCTTTTTCTCTCTTTCTTCATTTTCTTTTCCCTTCCTTCCTCTCCTCCTCCTCTTTTTCCCCCTTTTTCCCCTTTTTCTTCTCTTTTTTTCTCTCCCCTTTTCCTTACCCGGGGGGCGCGCGCCCCCAACGCCCCCCTGGATACGCACCTGAGTATTATAAGTCTACAACGTTTGCTCGAAATATTAACTACTACCGCGGGAAAAGTTACCAATGAGATATAGTATCAATATATTTGATGCTTTGGTTGTTATAATTAAAGTATGAAATTAAACTCGACTCGACGAAGTGAACATCACGAAGATAGGAAAGCAGCTTAGAAATTCGTTGGTGAAAGATGGAGATTACGCCAAAGAGAACTGTTGTCGTTCATATATCTTTACAACAGTGCATATATAACAAAGGTCTAGACGTTAACATCGGCAACATAACAGTTTACAATACGTACACGTTACTTTGAACGTCTGTGTAGGCTCTATGTTTGAATGATCTTTTGAGGTTAACTAAGCACACTGTACAAGAATGATATCATCCACCGAGGGGTTTCCCAGAATAAATTCCATCACGAGAAATGTTGGATAAAGTTCAAAGCAGTTCAAGGAATGAAATTGTCCACTTTTTCCACACAATAATTAACACAAGCTTTAAAGCCAACTTGGATATTTTACTGAAATTTAGGCTAAAAGAGAAAGGCTACAAACATACAGAAAAACATATATGATGAAATATGATGAGTAACAGGATGAAACTTCACAAACCAAACTCCATAGGGTTCTCAGCTGAAAGTCCTTATATATACTTTCCCACCACTGTGTAGACATCATCATTCACGCCTAGTTGAGAGGATTACATGGCAGTTTTTGCGGTATATTAACACCAAGGAGAATTATATACACGAACGTGTGCTATTTGTATTTTCTTTCATATCATTAACAGTTTATTTGACTAACTGAATTAAAAGACATTTTCATCATTCAAACTTTTTTTTTCCGTGATTGCTGCATAGTATCACGTTCAAGTTATCAATCAGCAGCTAAAGTCACACACGTACGTGAGGTCAATGCATGAAAACATAACCAAGAACACATTAAAAGTCATTCTCTTGTTTCATTGCTATAGCAACGCCGGTAATTGAGACACATATGTGGTTATAATATGTGACCCAACCAAGTTGAGAGGGGTTAGCTGCCTTTCACACTCGGCGTGCTTGAATCGCTGCAGACTGTCATAGTAAAATTCAACGGATGACCGTTTATCATTGATTTAGAATTGAAAGTCCTCAAGCTAGGACCCTCTTGGATTTCAAATGTACTGCAGAGCGGCTGACATGAGCCATTGGTTAAAATGTGTTGGATTCCTCGTTATATCTTGTAAGTATATCAGCCCTTTCTTTATAAACGGAAGTCAATTAAAGGCAAAAAAGAGATAGGCCTATATATCCAGTGTTAAAAATAAGGGCTACTTTACGTAAAAATTGAAAAAAAAGAAGAGAAGAATCAAATAAATTTCACACGAACTTTGCATTAAAAAGTGAAAAGTTCTATAGGAGACAACTTTTTGGTTAGATTATTGTTCTTAAATTTCATCTTGTATTTTCCCCTTAATTAATGGATCGATTATTTGTTAATAAAGAGGTTTGTACATATCCTAGTGAATCAAAAATGTCGTATCAGCATATGTTCAATATTTTGTTAAATTAAGGTTGCTAGCAGTTTGTCTTATTTTTCTGTCATTTAAACTCACTTTAAACGCTTGAATAATATAAGCGGAAGCATACTTCAGCCTCTCCATCTCAAGAGGGTTTGGGGAAAGCTTTCAACGTGAAGCAGAGTGTTGAAAATTTAAATTCATGCAGGGTAGTAGTGAAGCTTAAGCACTATCGGGGGGGGGGGGGGCTCTTGGGGGCACGATTTTGTGGGGGGAGGCACATGCCCCCCAGGCCCCCCTTTGCGACGCCACTGACAATTTCTGCTTCAGTTTCTCTTTAGAGAACACGAAATTCCGATCATTTGTAAATTATTAATGAATGTCTTAATTTCTTTTATGTCGTTTAGTGTGTATGTTAATGACAGCGTATCAGTATCATTTGACTTGATACGTGAAGTTATACGCCATCTGCATGCATGTATTCCATGGTAAGCTTTATATGGACATTACGCGGTACATTATGCCTAGCAGCATGAACAGTAGCAGTTTCTACTTGGTGAGTGAATATATGATTGGTCATTTGATGCTTCAATTTATAGTGGCGTCCAAAATTTGAAGTTGAAAGCAAAAAAAAAAAAAGCCCCAAAAAACCCCCAGACAGACAGAAAAGAAGCAAGAAATGAAAACTTGATTTGCTCAATGATTGCGTATGTAAAGAATTCAAAATGAAAGAAATATTCATATTAACACAGAGAATTAGTCTTTTACTATTTATAGGTCAGAGATCAACGTTTCCGAATACTACTCTCTTGATGCTAATTTGTGATATGTATTGGCATTATTAACCAAACTAAGAAAATTGAAAATTATGTACTTTTTGTTCCATGGATTTTTGTCTAATAAGTAAGAATATTTCTATATTGCTATTTCTAAAAATGCTAAATTAATATTATTTCCTAATCTCAAAACCTTTATCATTATGGAATTGTTTATTTTATTTTTATCTACAAAACTGATCGTTCAATCTATAGACGCAACTTAGTAGTATTAAGAGTTCGGATTACGCTCCAATACTACCGTCTGCCGTGCAAGGCAAAGTGGTTTGATTTCCCAGGTTAGACACACAGAACGGGAACAAAACAAATTTGAAAAAAAACCCCAAAAATCCGAGATGATGTTGTTGACCTCCAATGGCATGTTTACAAAAGCTTTAAAGACTTCTCAAGGTTCAATGGTATTTTTGCTTTCATTGTTCCTTATGCATGATTGATTAACATTTATGTGCCTGCGCTAGAGTGATAGCCTACTGACACCATGAAAGTTATGATGAAGGAGAATTCTAGACAATAATATACTCAAAGGTGCGCTTCTTGAAATGAAACAAACGAAATACTGATAGGCTATATGAACTTTGAAACGTCTGGCTAAATATATCCTATGAATTGTGTAGTGACATATACATTTTTAACGAGGGAAAAGGTTTTTCTCTTGGACGCCATCCAATTCTTCCACCTTAAATGAACGTTCCTGCTATTTTAAGCTAGAGAGATATTCACATCGCAATGTATTCTTGAATCTTGAATCTTTCAACGACTTACAAGCTATACAGCTGAGGCGAACAATCTTTGAATGTGCTGTACAATAGTTTTGTGGCTAGATGGGGCTATGTTTGATGGGCAATCACATTTGTTAAATGCAATTGGCTCGGCTATTGTCGTTGGGAGAGGTTAGAGGGAGGGGGGGGGGGCACTTTAAAGATAATACAATGAGCTTCCCCTCGATTTATGATGCTATATTTATAAGGCTGTTAATTCCTTGAACAATTAGTTTTCAAGGTGTCATCTTCTGAAACTGTTTATTTGATGTAAATATAATCTACATATATACAAGGACAAAAGAATGGCTTGTAAAGTACAGGCGGGACTGCAAAAGAGAATAACATGCCTTTATTGAAAATGTGTAAATAGTGTTATCACTTATTGTGTAAGTTCACAACCCTATTGGAGTCAATTAAACATTCCCATTATACACAAAGCCTCGAGAACATTATGTCTGACTAAAGATATGTTCCAAAGGTTTACATATGGTAATTTATATACATTCATCTAGTCATAAATTTCTATGGTTTTATAGGCCAATAAGTATGTTGATCAAACTTAGTTACGTAGCAATCGTGATTATAGTATTCAACTGTACACAATATTAATCAAAATACGTTAGGACCCTGGATTTCAAAATAGAGATGGCCAAAAAAAAAAAAAATGCCGATATTTGTGGAGAAAAAGAGGCACGAAGTATTTCGAACATGAGTTACTTGAGTTATATAAACCCAGTTTGCAACTAACGAGTCTAGCTGACTCATACAACGTTCCTGAAAGGAGAGGAGGATACCTCCACCCAATAGACCTCTTCCCCAGGCCGCGAATATTTTTTTCCCAAACTGAACTGACGCTGAAATTATTTCCTCGATTATGATTGGCTTTCAGCGAGCACGTGATATACTTTAGTATTCAACATGGATACATCAATACTCTGTCGATATCAGTATGATCAACACGAGCATATTCAGGATATTCACATGAGCAACTTTCCAAAACTTTTGGTAGGTATATATGAACGAAAGTGTATAGTTATCTTAACACAATGCAGCAACTATTCCCAACTACTGCGCCAATCACAGACGCCCTTAAATACTGCCCAAATGCCCATTAGCATTGACCTAGATTAAATATGCAAGGTACCACTCAAAACTGGTTTGGAACGCTTGGGTTAATCTTACAGACTATGGAAATCATCATGCCAGACAAATTTTCTGCTGCAAAGGGGCCGACAGACACACTAAAAAAGGGCCCCCAAATGGGCTATGATCAATGATAGTTGGTACCACACAAAACCAATATCAAATGAAAAGGTACTTTCCACAGAGTAGAGAAGCTGCCAATGCAAGACAGATTTTCTTCTGCATGGGTCCCACCAGATAGAAAGAATAGATGGCCCAATGTGGCCCTATATATGGGTCTAAAGAATTGGATATTGATGCAGACTATACATGTGCCCTGTAACATGACATTTCAAGCTCATGATTATATCATTTCCAGCATAAATCGGTTTATGAAAAAAAAAACATATAGTATACTAATACATAAAAGTGGTGACAATATATATTCAAATTCTACTCAAGATGATTATATGACTGGATTTTAAGCAACAGCTAAAAAAAGGTTACCATGGTAACACAACATATTGTAATTAGCAAACAGTTTGCCTGTTTCTCCCAAAACACAACTTAAAGAATATCTGCTGTAGGCTACTCCCAGGGCGGGGATTTGTTTCAAATATCGGGGGGGGGGGACATTTGCTTGGGTGCAGGCGCGTAGCAGGATTTTCTAACCCGGGGGGCGCGAATTACTATCAAAGCGGAGCGCCACCATTGGTTGGCGGGCAGCGTACAAGAAAATTTCTGGTTTTGATACCCCCAAGATCACTGGAAATGGCACTTGGAAATGACCAACCAGATGTACACTTTTGCTTGAGAACCAAGTTTTCTCAATAGTTTTCAAGATTGTCACCAGTCACACATCATGTTCGACCTCATCGCATCTCCTGTGGATCATTGCTTTTGTAGGTTATTCTACATAACGGCCCACAATACCCGTCAGCCCCACTTTTCAAGGTTTTAAGCCCATTATTTGTTCAGAATTTGAATAATAAATTCATTTCAAAACATACCCATAATGTTGCAAAAATTTAATCTATGGACAACCAATATAGAAAAACCCTCTTCAACCCCTAACAGACCCGTCAAAATTGCACGAGTAGAGGGAAGTATGATGAAGAATGTTGGTCAGGGAAATTTCGAAGATTCGGACACAGTTAATTTATTGGTGTACAAATATTAAACCTGCTATAACGGCTACTATAAAACTTCGATATCATACAAAAAATACAAAAAATATGCTCAAGGGAAAGGGCGTTCTCTCCCCCCCCCCCCTTGGCTACGCGCATGCGGTTAGAAATCTTGTAGGAAACAGGCCAAATGGAAACCCAGTGAACCCATATCGATGTGGATCATATATATAGGATCGTACGTACTTACACTCATACACAAGAGATGTACAGACATTATGATAATAATCATGAGTGACAACACGCTATTAGGTCACAGGTCACAGAAACGACCACGAAGAGTCATTTACCTCATGCAGCATTTGTTGGATGAAGTTTTAGCCACCGCCAAATATGATTTGGATAAATAATCTCACGCATTATTTTCTATTTATAGCCACAAAAAAATATGCCACCAAATATTGGGGGGATATTAGATACTATATCCCCTCACCTAAAATATTGGGGGGGGGGGGCATGTCCCCCCGCCACCCCCCGTGATCGCCGCCCATGGCTACTCCCTCCTTTCACAAGATAAATCTCACTATCTGTATGTCAATCCCTCTCCTTATGTTCCCCTTATCTATACTCAAACCACAATGGAGTTAATGTACACAAGACCAGTGTTTTAAGACCAGTGTTTTATCTTATTTAGCTATTCCCTGCTCTAAGCAAAATAAAGATAACCCTTTCACCTAAGCCTCTAAATATTTTGGAATTTGCTGGTCTGGGCAAGAGTTACAGTTCCCCACATTATAATTCTAACTCTCTGAGAAAGAGTTGCTTAACTCTTGCCTGGTATCTGTAATGTACATGACTTGTATATCTACTGGATGAAAGATTGGGCAAAGTAACTGATTTCCGATATGGAGGTGAATGAAATTCCGGGGATTCACCATGCGGGATCATCTCACGAGGTAGGCATACATGTAAATCATTTTGCAATGTTTTACTAACTTAGGAATTTACTCACTTTCCTATTCAACAATCAACGTTAACAAATGATTCTTGCAATTTGGCTATGTACCAATAGGTCTAATCAAGTAAAGACTCATGAATGATAAAGTATAACAAGCGTCATTTGTTTAATTATGTTTTCGATACTATATAATTTCACCTAAAGATGTTACATTGTTTAGCACCTACAAGAGTCTAAGGGCATCGTCCACAGAGAAGAAATGCTGTTGCTAATAATAAAAGGATGCATTGACAATGACTGATGATACTTTCTTCCATTCAAATTCAAAGTTCAAAAATTAAAACTGATTGACAGGATATATTTGCTCTATCGACTAATATTCCACTTTTCCTGTGTTTGTTAAATGTAAAAGTTTCTTTTATACAACAGTTACAACAGTTAATTCAGGATGTTTTTGATTGTTATAGATTGGTTTTCATGTCACAAGGCACATATAGTCTGCCTCAATACACAATTCATTAGGCCCATATAGGGCAACATTGGGCCACCTATTCTTTCTATCTGGTGGGACCTATGCAGAAGAAAATTTGTCTTGCATTGGCAGTTCTTTACTCTGTGGAAAGCACCTTTTCATATGATATTGGTTTTGTGTGATACCAACTATGATTGATCATAGCCTATTTGGGGGCCATTTTTTTAGTGGGTCTGTTGGCCCCTTTGTAGCAGGGATTTGTCTGGAATGATGATTTCCATAATCTGTAAGATCAACCCCAACATTCCAAACCGGTTTTGAGTGGTACCTTGCATATTTAATCTGGGTCAATGCTACGATAATGGCCATTTGGGCCATATTTGGGGGCGTCTGGCGGGCACTTGGCAGCAGAAAATTTGTTTGGCATGGGCCATTCAGTACTTTGTGGCATTCATGCATTAAGTTGACATTGGTTTCCAGTGGTACCTCGTTCGTTTGATCAAATGCATTTTTAGGGGCCCTTTTGGGGCGTCCGGCGGGCCCTTTGCAGCAGAAAATTTGTCTGGAATGGGCCATTCAGTACTATGTGGCATTCATGCATTAATTTGACATTGGTTTCAAGTGGTACCTCGTTCGTTTGAGCAAATGCATTTTTTGGCCCCCTTTAACCGGCCCCAGGGGCCACATGCAGCAGAGGGACCCCGGCAGACATCCACTTTTGGATATACTGGGTTTTCCCCCAAATGTTCCAATACTCAGATATTGGTACCTCGTTCGTTTGATCAAAGTGCACTGGGCTGCCGGGCTATAGGGATATTCACTATTCATCTCAAGTCACCTGTCAGAATTGACGAATGTTTTCAACAAGCCTTGCAATAAAATTTAAGTATGTGGCATGTTTGATGTATGCTTTCTGGATTATATAAATAATGTAAGATATTAGAAGGTAAAGTAGAAGGAAGTTGATCCAATTGTATTTACACAAGATTTCAAGAGGCATTCAATTCTACTATAGATAAGCAATTGCATCGGCAAAGGAGAACATGTACAACTAAAGTACAAAGGTCAATTACTAGATAAAGTAAATACATACTCTCACATAAACTCATAAATCCAGGGTATACGCCTTCAATTCAAACAATAACTAGATACTGAACCATCCAGTTTCTTGTAAATTTATCAGTACTTGTAAAAGCTCTCCATAACAGTTCTGTAGTTAACAAGAACTATTACATATTTTGTCCTCTTTGAATTGAAATCTCCTTTCCTCATTAACGATGTAGAAGAACTGCTCTTTTATGCTTCTACCTGTGTAAAATTGTTTTACATAGTCTTCATCTTCTGTGAAATGGATTTAAGATACGTGTGCACGTTTATCTTTCTTTGTAAGTATATCACTTTCTGACATTTTCAATTCCGACAATGTTGTTCCTCTTGCATATGATAGTTACAAATATTGGTGACGACACAAATGAAAAATATAAACAGGATCAGGGAAGTTGCTAGGGTCTTGTGATCGGGGGGGGGGGGGAATAAATCGTCAATATTATACCAACTCGAATCATAATTTTCCAAGTGGGTGGATTCGTATGGAGGGGTGCCGTATGACAAGTTAGTAGAATTGTTGATGACCAAACTAACCATAATTATATGTTATTTAATTAGGTGGGATTTCATCTAATCGAGTTTTAATTACTGTCTAAACAATTATTGATCAAGTTGTTATCATATTTTTTTATCCTGAGTATGTATTTGTTACAAAGAATATTATGATAACACTGACAGATAGAAATCTTCTTGACTTCATTAGTAAAGGTGGCCTATACTGTAGGTTACATTATAGTCATACCCTTACTTGCGATACGAAGACAGTGAACACGTACCAAATCCCTTATTGAAATTCAGAATTTCGAAATTTCTAGCTAAATCGAATGCCAATTGGTCGTATTCAGACAATTTTGATGTTGGTTTGTGGTATTCTCAACTGAGTTGTACAAGTAGTTGATGTGTGTTAATGCTAAGTTCGAATTTCGTCAAATATTGTGATAATGTAAGCCTGATTAAGAATATTAGAAATAGCTTAATATTATAGACTCAGAAAGAAAAATGATCCTGTCCAAACTGCCATCATCTCAATTAATTTAAGACATGTTGCATATATATAATTTCCCCACTATCATGTTTCTGACCACCGATTTTCTAGATATTAAAGATTCAAGTTAATTATTGTGGGGGGGGGGGGGACATAACCATACCCCATGTAGCTACGTCCATGTACAGGATTTATAAGTAATTCTGAATTTTTTAAAGACTAATAATATTATCATCATGTGAATACTAAGAAGAATACAAAATGGACGATCTTTTTAAGAAGCAGTGTAACTGAGTTGAATAACTCATCTACTTCTTTAATATAACACCAACTTGAAACTAAACAAAACTGAAACATACATGGTTAAAGTCATTTGTTGAAATCTTTAAAAAAGTTCGGAATCTATGTTACAAAGGTTTACATTTGGGGAATTATTCCATTTGGAATGTTAGCATGCAAGAGCTAATGTTATAGTGTTTTATTTAAAGCAGCTGGATGGGTGCCCAGTAAAACTTCTCTCGTCATTAAAGTGTAGACATGGCCATTGTTGCGATAAGGCCGGCCTTCCAAAAGAACAAGACAAAGCAACTACAACATTTGATTGATCCACTGCAGCTGGGAGTGATGATAGTATGGTCAGATGTCAAAGATGCGCTTTCACAGTTAATGCACGGACTGTCAAAATGCATTCTTCATTTTTCTTTACAGTTGCTGTCAAGACCAGCTATGCTAACACCACCATAATCACTGAAGGAGTCACAGGTTAGTCTACTCTACCAAATTGGGTTATACTATTTGGGTATTGGTCAGCACAGGTGATAATTTCACGACTTGATAGTACTGCATCAGATGTGATAAAGTTCACATCTCTATGCTGTCCAAGAATGATCATCCTTTAGTCAGGAAAACCTATTTGACTTCATAGTAAGGTGGGAGATGGAGAGATGGGGTTACATAAGGCAGTCACCATGAAATACGAATGCAAGTTCCAAAACTAGTCCCGCCAAATCAGCCTGTTTTTGAATTAACCACGGGTCCATGGTACCCCGAATCCTCATGTAGGCTACGAACTTGTACTCTTGATATGAGACACGCTCATGAATTCCCTGCACATCGCTACACCCACCCTTACATACACGCATCTACCCACGGCACAATTACATGTGTTCCTATGACATGATTGATGTGTTCAGTTAAGATAGACAAGCATGGTTTAAGGCATATAATCCCCTTCAGATATGTTTTCTATTGACTAGTGATTTGTTATATTGGTTAAGTGTGGCTTAATTGTAGACGGGCTCTTTAATTAATTGATCTAAATTACTACTTGGCTGAAAGAAAATGAATAACTATGTCAATCCAAAAACTTTTTTCAATACAAAATATTTCTAATATTACGGGTCACAATGACAAATCGTTGATAAACTACAAATAGTTGGTCTATGAGACAAGCAGAAGAACAAGAGGAAAATCAACGGAGTTATACATCTCATCGCCATCAAACGACGCGACCTTTGCCTACGGGTCCCATGGCAACCACATGATAATATTATGAAAGATTCAATAGGAACAACTCATAATTGAAACTAGGTCATCAACTCATTATTGAAACTAGGTCATTATTATAGAAACTATAAGTGCCAGTCTGAGGACGTACCACAATTGAATATTTTTGGAGATAAATCGTATACATACATAAATGTCCCGGTGTCATGTGAGAAAAAAATGCTATTGGATCCATATAATACCTGTCGTTAAGAAAAGATCATATTTTAAATGAAAAAAAAAATATGTTGAAAATGTTTACAAGTTGTAGTTTTACATTTCAATCAACACAAAGTTTATCTTAAATGAGACCATTTGCTTATTGTTTAATTGTGATTAAAATCGACATAGGGATTATTGAAACGGTAAGGAAACTATAAGTGACAGTCTGAGGACATACCACAATTGAATATTTTAGGAGATAAATCGGTATACAATTGATCAAGTTACGGAAACAAAGGAATGGGATAATCTCTCTTGGGAATAAGTTAAAAAGTTAAAAAAGATTAAACACAGTTAAAAAAAACAAAAGTAATTAATCGAAGTTATCAATTGGAATCTAATTGAAAATTGATTATTCCAACATTACTTTGACAGTGATTAGCGATGAAACCACCAGTGGCAAGGACGGGATGAATAGTACATCAGAGTATATTACAACAAAGACAACCACTGAACCGTCAACAACGGCTGTAGACGAAACCAGCGATTCTAACCTCAAGACTGATGGGATGGCTAGTACATTACAGTATCTTACAACAGATGATGATGTTACGTCTTTTGTGACTTCTCAAACAAGAGTAACTTCTGATGGAATATCCATGCAAACCACCGATGTAGTATCAAAGACAACGACTGAACCGTCAACAATTACTGCAGTAAAAGAAACCAGCGATCCTTTCCTCACGACTGATGGAATAGCTAGTACATTACAGTATCTTACAACAGATGATGATGATACGTCTTTTGTGACTTCTCAAACGAGAGTAACTTCTGATGGAATATCCATGCAAATCACTGATGTAGTATCAAAGTCAACGACTGAACCGTCAACAATTACTGCAGTAAAAGAAACCAGCGATCCTTTCCTCACGACTGATGGAATAGCTAGTACATTACAGTATCTTACAACAGATGATGATGATACGTCTTTTGTGACTTCTCAAACAATAGTCACTTCTGATGGAATATCCATGCAAACCACCGATGTAGTATCAAAGTCAGCGACTGAACCGTCAACAACAACTATACTAGAAGAAACCAGCGATCCTATTCTCACGACTGATGGGATGGCTAGTACATTACAGTATCTTACAACAGATGATGATGTTACGTCTATTGTGACTTCTCAGTCAATAGAGACTAGTGACACAATAACTATTCAAACCACTGATGTAGTATCAAAGACAACCACTGAACCGTCAACAACGGCTGTAGACGAAACCAGCGATTCTAACCTCAAAACTGATGGGATGGCTAGTACATTACAGTATCTTACAACAGATGATGATGTTACGTCTTTTGTGACTTCTCAAACAATATTCAGTTCTGATGGAATATCCATGCAAACCACTGATGTAGTATCAAAGTCAGCGACTGAACCGTCAACAATTACTATACCAGAAGAAACCAGCGATCCTATTCTCACGACTGATGGGATGGCTAGTACATTACAGTTTCTTACAGCAGATGATGAGGGTACTTCTGTTGTAACTTCTCAAACAATAGTCACTTCTGATGGAATATCCATGCAAACCACCGATGTAGTATCAAAGTCAGCGACTGAATCGTCAACAATTACTATACTAGGAGAAACCAGCGATCCTATTCTCACGACTGATGGGATGGCTAGTACATTACAGTATCTTACAACAGATGTGGACTTTACGTCTTTTGTGACTTCTCAAACAATAGTCACTTCTGATGGAATATCCATGCAAACCACCGATGTAGTATCAAAGTCAGCGACTGAACCGTCAACAATTAATATACCAGAAGAAACCAGCGATCCTATTCTCACGACTGATGGGATGGCTAGTACATTACAGTATCTTACAACAGATGATGATGTTACGTCTTTTGTGACTTCTCAAACAAGAGTAACTTCTGATGGAATATCCATGCAAACCACTGATGTAGTATCAAAGTCAGCGACTGAACCGTCAACAACAACTATACTAGAAGACACCAGCGATCCTTTCCTCACGACTGATGGGATGGCTAGTACATTACAGTATCTTACAACAGATGATGATGTTACGTCTTTTGTGACTTCTCAGTCAATAGAGACTAGTGACACAATAACTATTCAAACCACTGATGTAGTATCAAAGACAACCACTGAACCGTCAACAACGGCTGTAGACGAAACCAGCGATTCTAACCTCAAAACTGATGGGATGGCTAGTACATTACAGTATCTTACAACAGATGATGATGTTACGTCTTTTGTGACTTCTCAAACAATAGTCACTTCTGATGGAATATCCATGCAAACCACTGATGTAGTATCAAAGTCAGCGACTGAACCGTCAACAACAACTATACCAGAAGAAACCAGCGATCCTATTCTCACGACTGATGGGATGGCTAGTACATTACAGTTTCTTACAGCAGATGATGAGGGTACTTCTGTTGTGACTTCTCAAACAATAGTCACTTCTGATGGAATATCCATGCAAACCACCGATGTAGTATCAAAGTCAGCGACTGAACCGTCAACAATTACTGTAGTAAACGAAACCAGCGATCCTTTCCTCACGACTGATGGAACAGCTAGTACATTACAGTATCTTACAACAGATGATGATGTTACGTCTATTGTGACTTCTCAAACAATAGTCACTTCTGATGGAATATCCATGCAAACCACTGATGTAGTATCAAAGTCAGCGACTGAACCGTCAACAATTAATATACCAGAAGAAACCAGCGATCCTATTCTCACGACTGATGGGATGGCTAGTACATTACAGTATCTTACAACAGATGTGGACTTTACGTCTTTTGTGACTTCTCAAACAATAGTCACTTCTGATGGAATATCCATGCAAACCACCGATGTAGTATCAAAGTCAGCGAATGAACCGTCAACAATTAATATACCAGAAGAAACCAGCGATCCTATTCTCACGACTGATGGGATGGCTAGTACATTACAGTATCTTACAACAGATGATGATGTTACGTCTTTTGTGACTTCTCAAACAAGAGTAACTTCTGATGGAATATCCATGCAAACCACTGATGTAGTATCAAAGTCAGCGACTGAACCGTCAACAACAACTATACTAGAAGACACCAGCGATCCTTTCCTCACGACTGATGGGATGGCTAGTACATTACAGTATCTTACAACAGATGATGATGTTACGTCTTTTGTGACTTCTCAGTCAATGGAGACTAGTGACACAATAACTATTCAAACCACTGATGTAGTATCAAAGACAACCACTGAACCGTCAACAACGGCTGTAGACGAAACCAGCGATTCTAACCTCAAGACTGATGGGATGGCTAGTACATTACAGTATCTTACAACAGATGATGATGTTACGTCTTTTGTGACTTCTCAAACAATAGTCACTTCTGATGGAATATCCATGCAAACCACTGATGTAGTATCAAAGTCAGCGACTGAACCGTCAACAATTACTATACAAGAAGAAACCAGCGATCCTATTCTCACGACTGATGGGATGGCTAGTACATTACAGTTTCTTACAGCAGATGATGAGGGTACTTCTGTTGTGACTTCTCAAACAATAGTCACTTCTGATGGAATATCAATGCAAACCACCGATGTAGTATCAAAGTCAGCGACTGAACCGTCAACAATTACTGTAGTAAACGAAACCAGCGATCCTATTCTCACGACTGATGGAACAGCTAGTACATTACAGTATCTTACAACAGATGATGATGTTACGTCTATTGTGACTTCTCAAACAATAGTCACTTCTGATGGAATATCCATGCAAACCACTGATGTAGTATCAAAGTCAGCGACTGAACCGTCAACAATTAATATACCAGAAGAAACCAGCGATCCTATTCTCACGACTGATGGGATGGCTAGTACATTACAGTATCTTACAACAGATGATGATGTTACGTCTTTTGTGACTTCTCAAACAATAGTCACTTCTGATGGAATATCCATGCAAACCACTGATGTAGTATCAAAGTCAGCGACTGAACCGTCAACAACAACTATACTAGAAGACACCAGCGATCCTTTCCTCACGACTGATGGGATGGCTAGTACATTACAGTATCTTACAACAGATGATGATGTTACGTCTTTTGTGACTTCTCAGTCAATGGAGACTAGTGACACAATAACTATTCAAACCACTGATGTAGTATCAAAGACAACCACTGAACCGTCAACAACGGCTGTAGACGAAACCAGCGATTCTAACCTCAAGACTGATGGGATGGCTAGTACATTACAGTATCTTACAACAGATGATGATGTTACGTCTTTTGTGACTTCTCAAACAATAGTCACTTCTGATGGAATATCCATGCAAACCACTGATGTAGTATCAAAGTCAGCGACTGAACCGTCAACAATTACTATACCAGAAGAAACCAGCGATCCTATTCTCACGACTGATGGGATGGCTAGTACATTACAGTTTCTTACAGCAGATGATGAGGGTACTTCTGTTGTGACTTCTCAAACAATAGTCACTTCTGATGGAATATCCATGCAAACCACTGATGTAGTATCAAAGTCAGCGACTGAACCGTCAACAATTACTATACCAAAAGAAACCAGCGATCCTATTCTCACGACTGATGGGATGGCTAGTACATTACAGTTTCTTACAGCAGATGATGAGGGTACTTCTGTTGTGACTTCTCAAACAATAGTCACTTCTGATGGAATATCCATGCAAACCACCGATGTAGTATCAAAGTCAGCGACTGAACCGTCAACAATTACTGTAGTAAACGAAACCAGCGATCCTTTCCTCACGACTGATGGAATAGCTAGTACATTACAGTATCTTACAACAGATGATGATGTTACGTCTATTGTGACTTCTCAAACAATAGTCACTTCTGATGGAATATCCATGCAAACCACTGATGTAGTATCAAAGTCAGCGACTGAACCGTCAACAATTACTATACTAGAAGAAACCAGCGATCCTATTCTCACGACTGATGGGATGGCTAGTACATTACAGTATCTTACAACAGATGATGATGTTACGTCTATTGTGACTTCTCAGTCAATGGAGACTAGTGACACAATAACTATTCAAACCACTGATGTAGTATCAAAGACAACCACTGAACCGTCAACAACGGCTGTAGACGAAACCAGCGATTCTAACCTCAAAACTGATGGGATGGCTAGTACATTACAGTATCTTACAACAGATGATGATGTTACGTCTTTTGTGACTTCTCAAACAATAGTCACTTCTGATGGAATATCCATGCAAACCACTGATGTAGTATCAAAGTCAGCGACTGAACCGTCAACAACAACTATGCTAGAAGAAACCAGCGATCCTATTCTCACGACTGATGGGATGGCTAGTACATTACAGTATCTTACAACAGATGATGATGTTACGTCTATTGTGACTTCTCAGTCAATAGAGACTAGTGACACAATAACTATTCAAACCACTGATGTAGTATCAAAGACAACCACTGAACCGCCAACAACGGCTGTAGACGAAACCAGCGATTCTAACCTCAAAACTGATGGGATGGCTAGTACATTACAGTATCTTACAACAGATGATGATGTTACGTCTTTTGTGACTTCTCAAACAATATTCAGTTCTGATGGAATATCCATGCAAACCACTGATGTAGTATCAAAGTCAGCGACTGAACCGTCAACAATTACTATACCAGAAGAAACCAGCGATCCTATTCTCACGACTGATGGGATGGCTAGTACATTACAGTTTCTTACAGCAGATGATGAGGGTACTTCTGTTGTAACTTCTCAAACAATAGTCACTTCTGATGGAATATCCATGCAAACCACCGATGTAGTATCAAAGTCAGCGACTGAACCGTCAACAATTAATATACCAGAAGAAACCAGCGATCCTATTCTCACGACTGATGGGATGGCTAGTACATTACAGTATCTTACAACAGATGATGATGTTACGTCTTTTGTGACTTCTCAGTCAATGGAGACTAGTGACACAATAACTATTCAAACCACTGATGTAGTATCAAAGACAACCACTGAACCGTCAACAACGGCTGTAGACGAAACCAGCGATTCTAACCTCAAGACTGATGGGATGGCTAGTACATTACAGTATCTTACAACAGATGATGATGTTACGTCTTTTGTGACTTCTCAAACAATAGTCACTTCTGATGGAATATCCATGCAAACCACTGATGTAGTATCAAAGTCAGCGACTGAACCGTCAACAATTACTATACCAGAAGAAACCAGCGATCCTATTCTCACGACTGATGGGATGGCTAGTACATTACAGTTTCTTACAGCAGATGATGAGGGTACTTCTGTTGTGACTTCTCAAACAATAGTCACTTCTGATGGAATATCCATGCAAACCACCGATGTAGTATCAAAGTCAGCGACTGAACCGTCAACAATTACTGTAGTAAACGAAACCAGCGATCCTTTCTTCACGACTGATGGAACAGCTAGTACATTACAGTATCTTACAACAGATGATGATGTTACGTCTTTTGTGACTTCTCAAACAATAGTCACTTCTGATGGAATATCCATGCAAACCACTGATGTAGTATCAAAGTCAGCGACTGAACCGTCAACAACAACTATACTAGAAGACACCAGCGATCCTTTCCTCACGACTGATGGGATGGCTAGTACATTACAGTATCTTACAACAGATGATGATGTTACGTCTATTGTGACTTCTCAGTCAATGGAGACTAGTGACACAATAACTATTCAAACCACTGATGTAGTATCAAAGACAACCACTGAACCGTCAACAACGGCTGTAGACGAAACCAGCGATTCTAACCTCAAAACTGATGGGATGGCTAGTACATTACAGTATCTTACAACAGATGATGATGTTACGTCTTTTGTGACTTCTCAAACAATAGTCACTTCTGATGGAATATCCATGCAAACCACTGATGTAGTATCAAAGTCAGCGACTGAACCGTCAACAACAACTATGCTAGAAGAAACCAGCGATCCTATTCTCACGGCTGATGGGATGGCTAGTACATTACAGTATCTTACAACAGATGATGATGTTACGTCTATTGTGACTTCTCAGTCAATAGAGACTAGTGACACAATAACTATTCAAACCACTGATGTAGTATCAAAGACAACCACTGAACCGCCAACAACGGCTGTAGACGAAACCAGCGATTCTAACCTCAAAACTGATGGGATGGCTAGTACATTACAGTATCTTACAACAGATGATGATGTTACGTCTTTTGTGACTTCTCAAACAATATTCAGTTCTGATGGAATATCCATGCAAACCACTGATGTAGTATCAAAGTCAGCGACTGAACCGTCAACAATTACTATACCAGAAGAAACCAGCGATCCTATTCTCACGACTGATGGGATGGCTAGTACATTACAGTTTCTTACAGCAGATGATGAGGGTACTTCTGTTGTAACTTCTCAAACAATAGTCACTTCTGATGGAATATCCATGCAAACCACCGATGTAGTATCAAAGTCAGCGACTGAACCGTCAACAATTAATATACCAGAAGAAACCAGCGATCCTATTCTCACGACTGATGGGATGGCTAGTACATTACAGTATCTTACAACAGATGATGATGTTACGTCTTTTGTGACTTCTCAGTCAATGGAGACTAGTGACACAATAACTATTCAAACCACTGATGTAGTATCAAAGACAACCACTGAACCGTCAACAACGGCTGTAGACGAAACCAGCGATTCTAACCTCAAGACTGATGGGATGGCTAGTACATTACAGTATCTTACAACAGATGATGATGTTACGTCTTTTGTGACTTCTCAAACAATAGTCACTTCTGATGGAATATCCATGCAAACCACTGATGTAGTATCAAAGTCAGCGACTGAACCGTCAACAATTACTATACCAGAAGAAACCAGCGATCCTATTCTCACGACTGATGGGATGGCTAGTACATTACAGTTTCTTACAGCAGATGATGAGGGTACTTCTGTTGTGACTTCTCAAACAATAGTCACTTCTGATGGAATATCCATGCAAACCACCGATGTAGTATCAAAGTCAGCGACTGAACCGTCAACAATTACTGTAGTAAACGAAACCAGCGATCCTTTCCTCACGACTGATGGAACAGCTAGTACATTACAGTATCTTACAACAGATGATGATGTTACGTCTTTTGTGACTTCTCAAACAATAGTCACTTCTGATGGAATATCCATGCAAACCACTGATGTAGTATCAAAGTCAGCGACTGAACCGTCAACAACAACTATACTAGAAGACACCAGCGATCCTTTCCTCACGACTGATGGGATGGCTAGTACATTACAGTATCTTACAACAGATGATGATGTTACGTCTATTGTGACTTCTCAGTCAATGGAGACTAGTGACACAATAACTATTCAAACCACTGATGTAGTATCAAAGACAACCACTGAACCGTCAACAACGGCTGTAGACGAAACCAGCGATTCTAACCTCAAAACTGATGGGATGGCTAGTACATTACAGTATCTTACAACAGATCATGATGTTACGTCTTCTGTGACTTCTCAAACAATATTCAGTTCTGATGGAATATCCATGCAAACCACTGATGTAGTATCAAAGTCAGCGACTGAACCTTCAACAATTACTATACCAGAAGAAACCAGCGATCCTATTCTCACGACTGATGGGATGGCTAGTACATTACAGTTTCTTACAGCAGATGATGAGGTTTCTTCCATCGTGACTTCTCAGTCAGTGGTCACTTCGGATGAAACAACCATGCAAACCAATGATGTAGTATCAAAGACAACGACTGAGCAGTCAACAATTACTGGAGTTAAATCCAGCGACCCTAATTTTACGACTGATGATATGGTTCGTACATCAGAGTATCATTCAACAGATGAAGAGGTTTCCACGGTCGTTTCCACGGACAATGGTTTTTTGGACATAACGACAATAGCTCCGGTAACTCCTCGACTGACAAAGTCTTATCGGTATGGAAATGCGTTTGGAAATGTAAATTTCAAGACTTTTGATGGACGTAACTTTACCATTGATGGATCTGACCTATTCGTAGGTTGCAAGAGTCGCTTTGAAGACGTTTGTTTGAATTCAGAATTTTGTAACTTCAAACTTTTTATCCAACTGGAGAAGAAGACTGATGTAGGAATGGCAGAGATAATGAAGCTGAAGATTGAACTCAAATTCGTAAAAGAGGTAAGACAAAGATATGTTTGTTGCTTTTAATGTGAAGCATGTCAGTATGTCAGTTGCTTTAACCAATGATAAGATTTGTTTCCTTCATTTTTCACAACAATCCCATCAAGATCATTTGGCAATAGATAATACAATATCGGGTTTTTAATGATAATGTTCCGTGCCTTTAACAAAACAGTGGACCTGTATAGAGCATTTAAAGTTGATTGATCATCATAAAGGGCAAATATGTTGACGACTACAGTTTACACCAACAGTGGAAAGTAGTTTCACAGTGGAAACTTAATTCCGAAACTGGTTGATCACCTATACCTGATTCAATGTATTGCATGTTACATTTTATATTTCGCAAAATGCTAAAACAGACATGAGAATTGTGAATTACAATGCTTGGGTGGAGAAGAGTCCGGCTTTTATATGAGGTAATACGTTTTTTTCCCTTCTAGGCTCTGGTATTTGAGTTTGATACAGAAGGCAATATTATGCTGAATGAGGTAAAGAATATTTTGCCTATCATTATCCCAGAATATGAAGTGGAGGTATGGCAAACTGGAACATACATTGTAAGTACCCATTTAATTCGTTCAGAGCAACTTTTATGTGGATTGTAGCTCCCGTCATTTCATATATCACTTGTAATGCTATGGGAAAGTTTCTTCGACAAAAACTATACTCAATAAAGGATACAATAAAGGAAACATGTAATAAAACTATTTCTAGTATGTAAGTTACGTGATCAATGGAGTTGGAGACAACGACATACACCTGTCAATTCAACTATATGTTTTATATAAATATGAGCTTTATCGATGTAAAACGAAACATAATGCGAATCTTCATATCGGTGGCGAATGCATGGATGTCATAGCTTGCAATATCGAAGTAACACTTGGAACAATTAATTTCATCTGATAATTCAATATCTTTTTCATGAGATAACTTGTAAAGGTATGTTCTGTATTGTACTGTTTTTAAAAATTTATTTACTAAACAGATCCTGGAGACTAACCTTGGGTTGCAAGTGAGATGGATTACCCACCACGGGTGTCTTTCTGTGGGCCTAACATCATCGTGGAAGAACAAAGTAGATGGCCTTCTAGGAAATTTTAATGGTGAACCTGATGATGATTTTGCTGACAATACAGGCAAAATTGTGAGTAAAATAGAAAAAGAATCAATATCAACATGTATAAGTATTACTGGGAAGATATACCATATTTTCATGTGTGCGTGTATCATGGTATGTTTATGAAACGACAATGAGTTGGAAAATCTATACCACTAAGGAAACCTTCCAGCCTTAACCTGGATATTACAGTGATTATAGAAAGATTATAATTTTCATGTGAAAATGATTTCAATATGATCAGAAGGATGCGATTAAAAGACAGATTTATTTGTAATTTGTTGTTGTACTGCTGAATATGTTTATCTTAGACTTTATTATTTGACTTTCGTTTGTTATTTTCAGCAAACTTTGAACCAGTTTGTCAAGAGTTTCGTTATAAAGCAGGAAGGCACGTCAGACGGCAATTTTGCAAATGACCATACATGTCGTGACAATGCAACTATGTCTTCCGCAGTTTACAGATGTTCGATATTGACTGATAAATCTGGTGGGTTAAACTTTTAAGTTTTGTACATTAACAATGAATATGTAAAGAAAGACTGTTTGCAACCTTTTGTGTGGGACGAGGTGAAACAGGAGGGCTTTGGGTGATTGGGTAGTGTTGGCACCGTAGGAATTTAAGTGATGTAAGTATGAGTGTCGGTGACAATCCATTCTGTCTACGTTGTATCTGCAAGAATAGACACTTAGGGACTGTCCTGGGGCTTGGTTCTAGAGACCTGAGGGGTTAGTATGTTAAACCTTTGGGCAAAAAGTAATTGCGAGTAGACTCATAAACAAACAAAACAACACTAAATACAATACTTTCTGCTTCAAATTAAAACAGAACATTTTAAACACTCGTTTTGGAATAAAAGTTATAGACAACTTGACAAATCGCACCTCTAACAAAACTTGTCTATGTCAAGTTACATTGCTGTTACATTATTGCTTACATATAAATACTTCAGAGATTAGTACAGCTAATAGAACTGTTACAAAAGATAAAATCCACGGCAATGCCGGACTATTCTGCTGGACATGGGCGGCGATCCTGGGGGGAAGGGGGGATATATCCCCCCATGAAAATGGGTGGAGGGGATGTAATACACCATATCCCCCCACCAAATGCCAGGGATAAGAATATTTTCATGCCTATATTTATGCATCATCTTGAATGTACGGCTCTTTTTTAGCTTCATTTCTCGCCTACCATAAACGCAGTGCGATCTTATTAAACTAAGCGTCTTTATAAAACAAGAATAGTTGACTGTAGGCTTCATTGGCCCTATAACAACAAAATGTATTATTGCGCCCTCGGTATTGATATAGTACATATATGCACCCTAATAGTATTCATATAGGCCCTATAGTAGGCCTACACACGTACCTGTTTCCTCGAACAGCTGAGAATCTCATGTTACCAGGGTAATGCTTAATACACGTTTCACCTGGATGCCCTAGCAATCGGTACCTCTGAATGTAACTATGTGTAATTGTGTATTGCATGTGCAGGCCTATTTTCTTCATCGAATAATATAAAAAAAGAGCTGTCGAACATTCTAACGTAGCGCCTGAAACAAGATTGACAGGGGCAATTTTCCCAAAATAACACCCGAAATTAAAAAAAAAAAGATTTTGGATCCTGATTATGAGATATTTCGGACATGATATCCCTATTTTAAAGTTGGGTATATGCCGCTTGGGAACCTCGGGAAGTGCCGTTTCCGGCCATCTAGAGGGTTTGAAAATCCCAAAATTTTCTTGTACGCTTCGCGCCAACCGATGTTGGCGCTACACTTAGATAGTCAACAAGGTCATATCCCCCCCACTCGGAAGTACGGATCGCCGCCCATGCTGCTGGATAATTGTACCAACAAAGACAGCGGCAGGCAATCAAATGATCATCTTTTGTTTCAAGTTACAGTCATAATCTGTCAGACATTTGCCTTTTCTTAGTCGAAATTTGAAGAAATGTTCAAAATTTCGACAAACGAAGTCAAAATTCAAAGGATCACTGAAAACGTCAACTGTTCTACATTTGGACCTTTCGTTGCCCTTAGTTGCCTATACTTCCTTTTTTACGTAGTACCATCGGGCGTTACTTATAGTATCACTCTAGTCCAACATTTGACTTCGATACTTTAAGACTGAATACTGAACTGTCGAGGAAACATTTCGATATACAAAGATCATTATTTGGAATGAAATGCCAACAGTTTGAGATGAAAAGTCGACATTTCGATATCAAATATTTTTGCAGATTTTTTCTTGAATTTAGAGAAGGAAAAGTTAACGAATGTTTGCAACATATTACTAAACATATTACAAAAATCAAAACGTCGATCCTATTTATCGAAATGTTGACTTATTATATATAAGAAAATAATTGACAAAATAGTAGTGGCTCTGCACTGAGCAGGACTACCATCATTAAAGATGACAAAAAAGAAGAAAAAGTAGTCGAAACTTTGAGGGAAAATTTATAAATATGTCGTCCACTATATTTCCATACTCTACCAACTAATGCAAAAAGGGAGAGGTGTTGAAGAGGGAAAGTGGTGTGTGATCCGGCGAGAGTATCAGTAGGCTACTGTGGTCTGGACTCTGACTCATGTCCAAGCGAGTCCAAGATTGACAAATGTATTCTCAAAATTACCAATTAAGTTTCCTACTGCTCTACGACATAACTTTTTTTTTAGAAGAAACTAGAACTAAGTGAACGCGTCTTTAAAGAAAATAGATTTTTAAAGTGGACAGGTAAGGTAAACTAAGCATTACTGCTTCGCGTTTTAATTTTCTCTTTATACTTTCTCGGTTAGTAATATCTAGATAGCAAATGGCAGGATGATGTATACCTTATTCTTGTGCACACAATATTACTTAACGCCACAAATATTCAAATAGGAGATAACGTATTGGAGAGAATCAGTTTGGGGATGATGATAGACATTGAGACTTCCACTGTAACTTTGTCATGGACAAGACCTTTGCCGCTAGGACTTGGTATGATTTCGGCCTCAGTTTAGCTGTACTCGAATTCGGAAACGCATATACCGGACACGAAGACATCCCTGGTTGTGGCTTATTCATTTGAATATGACACAGCTTTTTTAATTGTTATATTGGAATAATGTGTGAGAATGTTCCCTTAATAATCATTTCATTTTCAAGTGTGAACATGTTAATGTTAGTAGGATACACTGTTACATTTCTCGTTTTCCAGGTCCGTTTGCTTCATGCTTAATATCTGCTGCTGGTCCTCAACGTAACAGCGAGTTATATTATGAAAAGTGCATCGCAGACTTATGTAGTGTTGATACTTATAATCAAGAGGACAACCTAGGTTGTGGGACAATATCAAGCTTCGTTAGTGAATGCAATATGGCCGGCATTGAAGTCACTGATTGGAGACAGAAGAGCGTATGTGAAGGTAATTATGTGATTTAATTCGCAGGCCTGTCGAGAAAGAGTGGCGGAGGCTTCAGCTTTTGTCCAGGGGTCAATTAGAGAGCTTTGGGAAATATGGGATAAAGGCTAATGTATGTATTTTCGTAACCTTGTACTTGCGGAACATTTAGACCTTAAAGAGGGGCTCGGTGAGATAATTGTCAGGAGGCCCGACGTAGCTCTCGACGCCACTGTTGATTGACATGGACATTACGTGATATCCTGGGTCATTTAGCCAGGGCCGAGGTTTATTTGATGGAATTGTGACATCCTTAATATAAAAGAACACCTTACTAGATTAAACAAGTTCTGGGACATGGATTCGACACGTGAAGGATGTACTGTCTACTAACTTTAAAGGATATTCCGGGGCAAGACAATTTCTTGCATTGTTATTCAACAATCGATTTCAAACACCGACTTATCCTTCTAAAATGTAGAAACTGTTAAGTTAGCGTTCTTCTCGATTTATACGTGATATTTTCGTCATTCGGAGTGACGAAACGACTGTTTGATTTGCCAATGCATGTACCACGTGATAGAGGAAGCACGTTGATGGAATTCTAACGTTATCTGGCAGTGGGCCTACATATTCCATGGAGATGTTAAGACATATGATGTGTTATGTCCCATTTCATTATTGCAAACACATGCCTACGTGCATTTCTTGCACCAACCTTCGTTTACGTTCCTCCATTATATATAGATGATTCCATATTAAACTGTAGTCGAACTGATAAGCAATCGAACCATACATTAGATAACGATGAAGGAGCATTTTAATAAAAGAACATGCAAAATGTGTCGTAAATTGATAACAAAATGTGTACCTTTACCCCTAACGCCCTTTGTAAACTAGAAATTTGGACTAGGAACTATTACAAAATCAATATTAGACATACAGAACATTACAAAGAGACGTTACATTACACCGACATGTTACTTACATCGAGACGGTAACTTGATTGAATGATGAATAGATTTGCCCTATCGTAAAAGGAATCTTTCATGTCAAACTGTTCAAAAGGTTAAACTGTGACAACAAAAGACAAATAAGATAGTTCATTGGTTTCATGTAGAGTAGTAGGGGCAACAAAATCATATATAAGGGTGTAACCATCTTCTGTTACAAACTACTTTAATTATAGCTTCTAAATTCTTTCTGATTCCCAAAATTAGTGTTAGCTCCATCTTCAGCGCAGCAGCAAAACAACAGACCTCACTGAATTTGAACAGTTCAGTAACATCTCTCAGACAGTTAATATTACACAGGCGCGAATTCGGACCCACACAACTGGTAAAAGTAATTATTTACACAACCGTGCTTGTAGACCTAATTAAAGACCCTATTTATACACTTAGTATGCATAAGACCTCCCTACTCTGGGCTTCGAAACCCCCCAGGGTCATAACCTCCCCTGCTCTGAATTCCTGAATGCGGCCTTGACACATACAGGTATCTATTATTTGTTTGATGTTGTTCTTTACAGTTAGTACGTTAAATTGTTACATATCCCAATATATTAAGAGTATCAATTGCTGTTTTCAAAACAGTATCGATTACAAAATTATATTATATCATAACATCCGACAGTAATTTGTTGGCCGATTTTTTGCGTATTAGTTATGTTAATCATGCATGCTGTAAATATTTATTTGAAATAAATGAAAGAGCTTGAGAAAATTATGCAAGTGATCCCAGTTATCCTGGTGTCGCTGGTTCGGATCTTTGTCTGGACAGATGTTTCTTCCTCGTTTTAAGTTCATTCATAAGTATCCTTTTAGTGTTTCGTTGTTCATTTACGTATATGTTAAAATATATGCCTATTGATAAGTTCATTCAGATTTGAGACCCATGCATTAAAAATATTGCAACTTTTATATTGAGGACATAAATGAAAAGGTCACTCCTGTCAATTTCAACTATTTGATTTTCATTTCTGTTGATAATCTCTATGACCTTACAAGAGGGAATATTTCCCAAAGTTAGACATGAGATTCGATGTATTTGCCTGATGACGTAACAACTTATTGTTTATTATAGCAATATTTATCTAGCACGTCAATTTAGTTATATTAGTCTCTATAACCTAACTATTTAACTGTTTTAGATTGAAAATGTTTCAATCTATTTGAAAGTTTGAATGAATTCGACATTTTTTTTTACACTAAGAATTTAATGTTATTAATGTAGTGAAAATATATACAATTATCAAAATAAAGATCTTACATTTTTATTATTATTATAATCATTCACTAGAACTCCGCTGCCCGTCTAACTCAACTTATAAGGTCAGTGCAGAAGTTATTTGTTCCAACACATGTGCGTCAACTGCAGTTACTAATTGTGCATCTGGAGAACGAGCTGAGGGTTGCTTCTGTGATAATGGATATACTCGTGAAGGCAATGCTTGTGTTGCTTCATCTCAATGTGGATGCTTTTACAAAGGGAACTATCAGAAGGTGGGTAGATGCACTAAACGATTCCTACAAATCATTGCTCTACGTTTCATTTTGTTCACCCAGTTGGGTCTATTTTCCATATACTGTGCTTTCCTCTTTCAAAGCACTCATATTGACAGTTTGAGTAGTATGAGCAGTATGAGCATATCATGTTGCCATCGGAAAAGGGTTATGAACTGTTTGTACTGTCAGTGCGAGTGGTTTGAAGCATGATTTTGGAGGAAGGTTTAGAATGGTGTTAGCATTGAATTGTTTGTTTTATGATTCACTGAATAATCATTTCTCATGAATCCTCGTTGTGTGCACATTTTATGTAACCTTAACATAATTGGGAACAGCTACAGCTATCTGAGAACGCTATTGTTGATATCGAGGTAGCTGCACAATAACGGACATAACAGGTGTGACCTTGTGCTACCCTTAAGTGGGTGTGCCTAAGGAAGAAAACAAAACCGTTGTCAAAAACGTAATGATGAGGGCAAAGGTTGAGACTGGGAATAACTTGTTTTCAAGATGGAGAAACGGGTGCAACGGGAAGGTCTGTTTTTTGTTGTAACCTTACGCAAGAACCTAAGTAATACTTACCCTAATAGTGGAGAAGACGGAAAGGTAACAAAGACGAAGGAAGGGTGTGTGTGTGTGTTCCTGACACTCGGGTAGAGGTTCCAAGCACGCCAAGAGAAAGATGGCGCTTGGCACATTTATATGAATTGATTGAATAAAACAGCCAAGATTGATTATACTCCCATTTAACGCATTCGTTTGTCCCCGGTCTGAGGGTCTTTCTTAATCGCGGAATCTTTATAATATAAAACTTGTTTATTATATCAAACTTAAATTTCACCTGTAGCTAGGGGCAAACTTTACTACGAGAACCTGTGATGAACGGTGCGTATGTTCCAGTAACCATACTCCATCATGCGGCAATATCAGCTGCCATAATAAAGCATTCTGTGGTTTAGTCGGTGGCAAACATGACTGCCACTGTGAAGACGGATATATCGGTGATGGTACCAGCTGTAGAAGTAAGCTCATTTATTTGCTTAGATTGTTTTAGATTAATACAAAACCATAATGGCAGGAAATTTGATCTTTTCTAGTTATTTTGCAACTGAAAAATCTGTTTTAGCATTGCTTTGTCTGGTAAACTTAATATATTAAGCTGGATTAAGCGTCGACACAACTTTTCCAAACAGGGTATGGTTGCAATACATTTTGCATTTATATATATTTTTTAAGGTTTGATCTATTAAATAAAGTAGGAAAACAAAATAAGCACACATAGGGAAACAAATGTGGCGACAGCTAATCTTTTAAAGTTTACAGGGACTCTTTATATTGTGTTCTTGACAGATAAAAATAGAGAGCGAAAGTACTGAATACATAACTACCTAAGTAAATATTTGAAGTTTATAAAATGGTTCGTCTTGTTGTGAATAAATCTTCACATAAAAGTTGTTCATAAGTTAAATTTAGAATTGGCATACCAACTTTACCAATATTAAGTTTATTCGTTTGGTAGATCACCTTTACTAAAAATTTCCAAAACAAGAAGAAGAATTTACAAACAAGGAGGCAAATAAATGATTTGTCCTTTGTTTTGAAAAATAAAGGAATTCTGTTTGCATATTTTTAAAATATCTTTGAAAGAATAGAAAACAACGAAGGAAAGACGAAAGTTGAAAACTTTACTAATACACAATTTAGTAACCAAGAAATCTGAGAGGAGTCATTCTCTCTTCGAACCCTGATAGATTGTTGTAATATATGGCATTATCAAAGATAACATCATGCATGCCATTTTAAAGTTTCCTTTCGAAAGGGAATGGATGACAACAGAAGGAACTATAGTCTTGCCAAGAAATATTGGGATTATATATTATTCATTTATTCGCTGGTCTAGTAATTGCTTGTGATTAAAGAGGTGAATTTAACAACATATATTTTATTTTATTTTCCATCTTGTGTTTCAAGGAGCCTGTCACAATTTTGAATGTTCTTCGCCAAACTATGGCTGCGTTACGCAGAGTCAAGTTTGTAACTTCAACTGTGATTGTGATGGTTGCGAGGATGAGGCAGAGGACATGTGTTGCAGTAAGTGACGCAATTGGTGAATTTATAACAAATCTAAACCTTGGAATATATTGTACAATACAGAGTTCGGGTATTTTGTGCTGTATATGTCGATTTCCGTCGTTTTAAATAAAATTCTAGTCTTAAAGCAATCATTGAGTTTTTAATATTTATTTATCGCACTAAGTTCCCTCACTGGAACTTTGTGACACTTACAAACGGTTTGTAAGAAATATTATTAAATTATGATTCCTGTTATTATCACATAATGTTCATTTAGTACGGTCGCTTTGTTTGGTGATTTGTAAAGAAAGGGAAAGCGGAAAGAACGTGACAATTTGATTTCATTTATTACTTTCTAAGTTTCTCACCTCGACTAATATTTATCATTGCCCTTTTCATACAGATGTAGAGAAAAGTTCGAAACATTGCAGCAAGGCCGGTCACACGCGATGTAATTCCGGTAGATATATCGAAAATTCACTTTTCTGTAATGGAAAGGATGACTGCGAAGATGGGTCCGACGAAGATGACAAACTCTGCAGTGGTAGGAGATCAATTTATTCCTTTATAAAAGAAAAATGTAATGAAGGGTTTAGACAAACTCATGGCGACATTAGAATTGAGACACCTTTCAAACATCATTTTGATCTAAGATATGTGTTCTTTTTTATCGAAAGTACAACAAACGGATACCACCCGACGAATCCATTGGTAATACATGTCATATAATAATATTCTACCGTTACTTGCAACACGTGTACCTCCAGTGATAGCAAGTCCCTACCAATTGATATGAAAATCTCGTAAAATATATTAGTGTACGTACGCATTTGTTTACGACTTAATGTTGCCCATTTGGTTGTCTACTTGTTTGTTCGCCTGTGCCTCGTCATAAAGATCACATTAAAAAAAAGTAACAACTTGCTAGGTGAGGAATTTGAATACAACACGCCTGAACGAATAGTATCTCTAGCTTCAACATGTGATTGGTTATTTATACCACGTATTACTTATAGTGATAGCTGGAGTGTTTCACCCCATTCGACCAATGAAAAACGCATCGATTGCATTCAATCACTGAAGCCTGGTTCTAGCTGTACTCTCATGCATGATTCTTAAATTGACGGACGTGCACCTTGTAATACGGATAAACTTTATTTTACCTATTTTATTGTAATGAGCTGTATTTATTGAAAGATGTAGAGACTTATGCAAATGAACGTTGACTTTGAATTACTAATTCGTTTCTTTGTAATTTAGACGGACGGGTATTATTTGTAGGTTTCTTGACCTATACTGTACATGGCAACTTCTCTTTATCTCTAAAATCAAAAGAAGAGATTGTTACGAATATTATATATTTGGGATTGAGCAGTGGCGTAGCCACAGATGAAGACAGAGGCAGAAAGGTGGAGAGGGGGGTGGAGTGGAATTGTCCTCCACAGTATTGGGGGGGGGGGGCAAAAGGGGAACAGCAAGGGAAAATACAAACTAACAATAATAGGCATGATATATGATACTCGATAGGCGATACTTGTTTTTATAGCACTGTGTGATCTTCTCCTCAAATGTTTTTGATCATTGGACATACTAAGCGTAGAACAAGTTTTCTCGGAACGAGTTGATTCAGTGAGTAAAATATTTAGTAAAAGTTCCGTCCATAATTGTATGGACCTTTCTTCTAAATTGCTCACAATGTTTAACAGATGCATGTAAAGGCGTTTGTACACTGGTAAGGTTTGAAGTTGTGTATTACACATATATAGATAAAATGATAGAAATATAGCACCTTTTGTCATTTATCTATTTATACATTTACATATACATATATATAAGTCGGTGTCATCCTTGATGATAACCTAGATGGAATGCCAAATGAGATTGATTTCCCTTTACTTCCAAACCCTTGGGAAATATCAAACCTAAATAAAATTTACAAATTGACAACATTGTTTCTTTTTATTGTTGTTTCCAATTGTTGCTTTAATTTTCAGATCACTGCGATAGTTTTTCCTTGAAGGATTACAACGTGACACTCAGTTACAGTCCAAAGAAAGCTCGTCACGCTCCAAATTCAACGATCACGTTCTCATGTTTAGCTAATTATGTCATTAACGGTAATACCGAACTGAAATGCCGAAAGGGTGAATGGACTGGAGCTGTTCCAGATTGTTTTGGTAAGTTTAATCTGTTTATTCTAATGTTTGGATAAGAGAAAGATACACATGTAGTAGTCCTTATCAAAGACTAGAAGTAGGGAATAGGTGATGACATATAATATTTAGAAAAACATATTTCAGGTATGCCTTTGAGTCAAAATGTCACGTCCAAACGAGAAATTTTGTAAAACATTTCCGCGAGGTATCAACCAAACATGCTATTTGATAAACTTCGTTGAATGGTTCATTGTTTTTTTTTTAGCAATAAAGCACCCATAGGATCATTGTTAAGAAATTTTGTACATTTGTTGACATCATAAACCCTGATATTTTGATTCGATGAAGCCTATTAATATATTTACATTAAGCTTAAGTCAGTAGGAACATACATAAAGATATTTCAGTATTTCTTCTGATTGAAATCATACTTAATTTATAATCTATTTATCGTTAAATAATATTTTTCATTAATTCTGTCATTTCTGGGTCTGTGTCGACACGAATACATATAAGGGTTGTACTACATCATTCCTACCTATTGCAGCACCTTGTGGATCGATAAATGTTGTCCATGGACGGCCTAGTAACTCAGAGAACAAACACGGAACACTTGTTGTTGCCATTTGTGATGCTGGTTACGAATCTGATGATAACAGCAAATCTGTCACGTGTGAAAATGGTGAATGGCTGGATGACTTAGCCACATGTGCGGGTGAGCACTGGGTCTATATGTTTAAACAAAAGTAAACTTAGAGAATGATAAAACTAGTTATAAAAGTAAAAGAGATGCATGATTATAATAGAATATTTCATTGATAGCATACTTAATGAAAGTATTAATAACAATAGAAAACATACCAACAAACTGTTATGTATGTAATAATAAATGTAAAACAAACGTAATGATGATAATGTTATCAATGGGAGCATACCAATAATGGATAACTGTTTTTGATATTATGAACATAACAAACATAACAAAAGAAGGATAAACGATAGCATAATGATGACTAAGATTATGACGATACGGTAAAGAATTGTAATATGAAATAAGATGTTGTAAAATAAATGATAACATAAACTAAACGATGATATTATGACACTCGATATCATTAACACATATAACAATATTATTGGTATATAATAACATATGATAATTTCGGTCATAATATATAAGAATAATAATAATTACATAACTGATAATAAACATAACTTGTAAAGATATGTATGTATACGTGTATGCGCACGTATGTTTGTAACGAACGATACAAATAATGAAAGATATATAATGAGCGATAACTTAATAATAGATAATCATGTTACAACAGAAAATATAAATGTACATGAAAATATAATTACAACGCATAAAAATATAACATTTATTCCATCATCAAGCAGAGGATGATATGAGACTTTCAATATTTAATTCCCATTAATTTGGACATAATGATTTTACAACACTCATAGGGTAATCTATGCTCACGGCTAATTTGGGCCAATGCCTATCATATATTTGAGAGAATACTATATCCCCAAAACTTACGTCACGTCACTAGTTACGTCATGAAAAGTTCAATATATAGATTGCCAACACATAATTGATAAATTAGACAATCAGTAAGAAACACCAGGCTTTCCATGTACTACGTGACTTATGCATACATTTTATCTTATGAATATTTCAAATAATTATCCAAGGAGTAAACTAAGATATGCAGCTTCCATCTTCTTGAATGTTCTTTCGTTTTCTTGAATCTTGATATGATGTTTAGCTAATATAATAAGACTTACGTATCTTTACTTCCACAATATAACCGTTTTGCCATAGATGTTAATGAATGTGTATCCAACCCTTGTGAAAATGGCGTGTGCGAGAATCTTGAAAATAGGTACGAATGTTCATGCTCTGCTGGTTGGACAGGCCGCCTATGTACCGATGGTAAGTCATATTTAGTTATTATTTTTGAGCCATTCACACCTAACTGTAACGGGCAACCGAAATTAAAGTATTCATATTCGTTAACTAAGGACCGAAATTGATCGTGTAAGATCTTTGTTGATCTTTCAATGATTCTAATCCATCATCTGATAATTCAACATAAGTCATGGGTGGTGGGATGGGAGGGGGGGGGGGGAGTAATTAGCATATTAATATTTTCTGCGTTGCAGAGAAAGCTATTTATGTATATGGGGGATGGGTGGGAACATCAATTTAAATCGAGTCCATCAAACAATGCGTTATGATTTTTTTTATGTATTTCAAAAGCAAATAGAGGGAACCGTTTGTTTTCTTACCATAAACAACAATCCAGGGTTGTCTTTCAAGTAAGTGACCGTAATGTCAACTTGCTGGATCCTTATCTGTGTTGTCGTTTACTTTACATATATTCTGCTTATCTAGATATCGACGAGTGTGAATTACAAACTGACCTATGTAGAGAGCAAGAGATATGTGAAAACACGGACGGTAGCTACAATTGCGGCTGTGCAGATGGTTACATACTCAGCGATACATGTGGAAAATGTGTTGGTAGGTGTATTTGATATAATTTAATGGTTTCATACCTTACAGCGATGACGAATGTAGAGCATTTAGTACCCTCAGTAGTTGAACAGATTGTCAGATACTGAAGCAAACTCTGGTTATGTAGGGAGGGGACTTGAAGTAACGGTCAAGGTAGCAGGAATGGGTGCGAGAAATAACAAGTATGCGTCATAACTCTCTGAACACGTAGCAAAGAGAGCATATTTGTTAGAATCGACAATAGTTTTGATATTTTTGCCCAAATGAAGGTGATGCAGTTATGGATCAGGTGGTTCATTTATATTCAATTTACACTTTTCCTTTGCAGAAGAAATATTACTGCCGTTTGGCACAAGCCAACGAGACCTTCGTTTAACGTATTTTAGAACATGGACAGGTTACAGATATTTTTGGCCGGAAGGGTATTCTTACGCAACAGCGGATAACTTCGTAAGTCAAACTATCTCGATACCAACTGGCTTTCCTCTCGGAGACAATTTCTACTACAGTCTCTACGTAAGTACTTTCAGTTGTAGTTAACGTCCTCTTTAAAGAAAATGAAATACGCTAGCAACTATGATTACAAGGAGGCTTTTGCAGATTCTTGCACTCGAGCGAGTATCTGCGCTAGCGCACGCTTTGTATGCGTGCGAGTGTATGTATTGATTTGTAGGAATCGATGTTAGGTTAGTGTGGGAGCCTGAGACTATCATACAGCTCGTTAATAAAGATACCAAAATGAGGGCATATTTTTTAACATGACTGGCTTTTAAACCTGTGAGCCACGTATACAAACAACAACGTAAGAACCATGTCAAATTTAATGACTTCCAATTCCATAACTTTAGTTTTCCTTTTTTTTTAAACAACTCTAAACTACACTACTTCAATTCTGTCTTAATGGTTTGTACTTGAAGCCCAATAATCAGTAGCAGACGGTTACATAACATACCGTTACTAAAAGCTTCTTTCAAACTTAGTTAACTCAAGGAAGAAGAAAACAAAACATACATGATTGAACCTTTTCGAATATTATCTTTTCCAAATTACTTTCAGATTGTAGAGAATGGTCTCATAATTTTTTTAAGAGACACGTCCTGGTATTATTCCTGGTATTACTGGTATAGATCATCATATCCATATCCACATTCTTGGTTCCTTGACTATCTACCTGCTGTGGCTCCTTTCTGGGCAGATGCTGAAATAGCTTTGGGCTATAGCAATGTCTATTACCAGGTATTTTTTACTTATAAGTTCAGTTAATAATAAAATTAAGCAATATCACAATTTGCTTTCCATCGATTTAAAATTAATGCTAAAGATATTAATCAAAGTAGCTGATTATCATAATTAAATACTGTTTTAAATTTATATTGTTAACTGTTAAACAACTGACACGATGCATTTTGTTTGTGCATGCAAGATGGCTGATGATTCTTCATGACTTTATCGCCGTTTTGCTTAAGTGTACGCTTACCATTAAACGAGATTCATTTTAATTTCTCCGAAGGTGTACGAAAGAAGTTCAGACGAAACCTTCATAGATAGCGTTACCGATAAAATTAGGACACCAAAGAAGCCTCCGACTTTCAGAGCAACGTGGATGTTGGTTGTAACTTGGGAGAAACTTATCCGGCCAGGAGGAGTTGAAGTAAGTTGAAGGAAGAATTATCAAAGGAGATGTATTGCACTTGTTCATCCGTAAATATTCGTCTTTAAATAATGAATAAAGAAATGAGAAATGGGTAATTTTGGTGCCTTACGATTTTGCCGCAATGGACAATTTGGGCTATTTGTTGGACCCCAAAACGTATAATAACTATCATATCTTCTTCATTCCACAATATCCTTATGTTAGGATTGTTTGGTCTCATTTGATATCAATCTACAATTAAGTGAAGAAAACTAAGTTTTTTTTGCATATACTAACGCTAAATTACGTCATGATCTTCATTACAGGCTAATACTTTCCAGGCAGTGTTACTGACAGACGGTAGATACAGCTTTGCCCTCTTTAATTACCAAGAGTGTGAAATGAATTGGAACGTTCAGGCATTGTCATATCCGAATGTAATCATTGGCCACAACTCTAGAGGATCGAACGGCTATGCAAGTACTCAGATACAGAATAGTTTGCCTTTCTCCTCGACGTTGGACAAATTTCGACCTGATTTACTGACTGGCAATACAGGTTTGAAAGGAAAATGGGAATTCAGGTTAGAGGATAATACAGAAACCACTGTCAATTCAAAACAGTTTTGTTTGGATTGGTATTATCAAGAGCCTTCACCATATCAATGGACCTTTCGGTTTGATCCTTGCCCTCCTTCATATTGGCAGGCACGTAGAGACTGGAGATACATTCGAACATCACGGATGTATGATGTAAAATACAGATATCAAGTGCCTGACCATTTGACTTCTCAAATTGGGGATGACTTCTATGAAGATATATCCAGAGAATGTAAGTCGCTTTTCTACCTCACAAGGAAACTTGAAAATAGTTCACGAACTAATGACATCTTGTCAAAACCAAACCATTTATTTATTCACGAAATGTTTAAACCATGATTAAATATGTTTTGCATTTTGATAATTAAACATCCTGACAATTCTTCAAGGTAAATTGTTAACTCTTAAACGATTTTGTTTTCTCGTCAGATGGTGAAATTTGTTATCAGCCAGCTCTGTCTCGTCCATGGTGGTGGTCGTGGGGTGGGTCGTGGTGGTGGGGATGGAACTCTTGGGACTGGTGGAGCTGGAGCCCTGCCAAGGGCAACATTTGTTGTTACAACACTTACACCCAATCCCTTAATTACGGGTACCGGTCATTGTTTCAAAGCAGCCTTGCAGAACGTTATCAATATAACAACGGATGGCGATTTGACAAATACAGATATGAAAAGTGGTTTGGTAAGTTTAAGCTTCCCTATTACATTTCTATAATTTTTTTAAAGTTAGAAGTTTTTATGGTTGTGTCGTTTACCTTTGGCAAGAACTGAGACAACTTCTCGTTCAAGGGCATCGTCCTTGTCCGTTATTCAATGAACTTCATAGCGAGAATATACTTTTCTACCTTTACGTGAATACGCGGAGGTTTTAATTGAATTGTATATTGCTTTAATGTTGAGCATTGTTCGCGGGGTCTGATCCGTAATCTAAACGCAGCCAAAATGTCTCATATCTGAGCAATACATCTGATATACATTTGATTCTCCAAATGAGCTACCCAAAGGACAATCAGATATATGGTTATAAAAGTTGTTATGTCCCTTTTTAATTAATTTTCTTTTACATCATTGAAAAGTATTTGGATCAATTGCAAAAGCTACTCTTGGAAGAATCAATTTAAAATTTTCACGGGTTGCCTTTTTCAGAGAAAGATTTTCTACCTCGGTATCATTGCTGTTACAAGTCCAGGGACTGGTACTTCTGCAATCTGTATCGGAATCGTAGGCCCACTGCTTCAACCTTTTGGTACAGGCCTCCAGGATGGGGTGAGGAAGTTTTAAGGCAATGTGTTTTATGTCATCATTACTTGTCTTAGTTCAGAGGATTTTGGAGTATTGGTACTGTTCCTTTTGGGCACTTTCTGATGATCTCCAAAAATTCTATTATTCGAGAAAGCTTTTTTGATATGGTTCTTGCACTGGTAATTTGAACTAACTTTGTATATTGAATTTGGGTCAAGGAGAAGGACATTTACATCACTCCCCACTTACCCGTCTCCTTTACATATGCACTCCTATCTACCCTAGCCTAAGACATGATGAGCCAAAGCTCATGTTTATACTTATGCTGTTATTGCTTGAAATTTCCTTTAAGTTGAGGGTAGGCGGTGTAGTAGTACATCTAATTATTCTCAGCTTACAGAACAGATTGATAAACCAAAAGGAGTCCAATTGCTCAATTAATGAAAAATAGGATCACTGTGCTGCCTTTCCCATTAATCATCTTGCGAACTAAAGGAAAGATCTTCATTTCAACTAAAAGATAACGATAGTGTACAAAACAAAGTTAAAGAGACTACATGCTCCTACATTCTTCTACAGTCTCTTACAGTCTCCCACAGTCTCCTACAGTGTCCTACAGTCTCCCGCAGTCCCCACATTATTCCGCAGTTTACTGCAGTCTCCTACTGTATCATACAGTCTCCTAAAGTATCCTACAGTCTCTTATTTTTATGTCAGGGATTGCATGTAACATTTATACCTTTCTATTTCGTACACTATCTAGGATGGTTCTTTGGTGATCCTCACATGAGAACCTTGGATGGATATGACTATACTTTCAATGGCTTGGGAGAGTATGTCCTTGTTTCAATTGAAGCAGAAGATACAAAGAAAGACTTTTTCGTGCTTCAAGGAAGAACAGAAAGGGCAATCAACAGAAAGACCAATCAGACAACCCAGGCTACGGTATTCAATGCATTTGCTGCGGTGTTTGTCAATGCTACTAAAGTAAGTTAAGTCACGGAGCCAAATGGGTTGCAACAAAACCATTAAACCGAATGAGTAGGCAAGTTATCTGTTTCTGTCTAGATTGAACCCTGGCCTACCCTCCACCAAATTGAAAGGGCTCGAGCGTCACAGCTTAGAAGACTCATTTACCCCATAGTTCTGTAAATCAATACAAACTTAGTATTGAAAATTTAATTATTACTTTCTTTTATCTAGCAGATTGAATTACAAGTAATTCAGTTCCGACATCTTGTTTATTTATGGCACAATACTTCACTTCTCATCATCACCCTGACTGAATAATAGACAACTTTCCCTAGAAAAAAAAGTGTCTATTCTACCAAACCATCTATTATCCCCCGTAGGACCTCTTGCGAGGTCGAACAGGGGTAAACTTCTCTTTGTTGTTGACAAGTAATTCTTTAGTCATCACAGAAGTGCTTTCGATCCCCTTCCCCATGCACCAGCGTTAAAATCATGACCTTCCGTTTGTAACGGGTGTCATCAGTTGAACCGAGGAACTTCAAACATCAAGTTACATCAAGTAATTTTTCAGCAATTAAAAATGTACTTTCGACGTAGTCAACCCTCCCCCATACCCAACTCAGTTTCGCCATTTAACCAATGCATCATTACACTCTTCACAACACAAAAAGGAACAGGATTCAGTCCCTGGTTGGTTTGCGATTCTGTTATTTTAAAAAACTTTGCCAGGATAGTCATTATTCTTTGCTATGATTTGGTTTAATCGTACTGGTGTTTAAGATGAAGCGTTACGTGTAAGATCTTTCATTTTGTGTAGGTCCAAATTGGTCTCGATGAAAAGGATGAAGAGTTTGAGATCTACTTAGATGATGAATGGTTTAATGCCACCAGACTGAAAGAAGAAGGTATTTTGAATCATATTAGTCATGTAGAATATCAGTCATGTAGAATATCAACGGTATGGCTGGTGTAACCCTCCCACTCTCCCTGTCCCACTCCTTCATCTTCACCCAAACTTTCAGTTTAACGTTTAATTATTAGTACAATTACAGACCTAATTGATAGCTTCCCTTACACGTGGAATCCTGCCTCAAATAGTTCAAGGAATACAGTCACTCTTCTTACGTTGGAATGCGAGAGGTCTCGATAATTAATTTTAACGAGACACAAGCCTGGGTTCGTTTCCGTAAGGAACACAGACGAGTTGACGAGTCTAGAGATTTTAAATGAGAACGTAAACTATATTGAACAATGGATTTTGAACTAACAACAACAAGTGGTAATTACAAATATATGTCAAATTACTCACAAACTTAACAAGATAGGATACACTTTAAAACACGCTGGTCTCTTCCAACGGCGATATCCCTCAGCGGCCACGACCTTGATGACGACGATTCTCGGTCCGTTGTACCGCGAAATTCACTGGTCCTCGACGAAGTTTCTCGCGATCCCAGAAACAGCAGTCACCTTCTTTCCGGCGATGCTCCAAAACAGAAGACGGACTTCCAGCCACAATAGAGTGAAGCACAAGTCGAACTTCTCGCCGACTAAATATTACCAGAGTCAGTCCAAAATCAGCTTTATAGCCACCAACTCCTGGCGTAACGAACTTCCTCAACGGAGACAGAAATTCTTCACCTTCTCCGCAATAACGACTGAAAACTGTAGTATCACAGTAAAGTCCTCTTCAAACTTCTGAATGGAAGTGTAGAATCAATCTTGGTATCGATATCTCAATCCTTCAGAAAGTATTGGTAGTTGAGCACTGACGATATATAGTAGAATGGTATAATATGTGTCGTCGCTTGTATTCGTTCAGAAGCTTAGAAACTCTCCGATCTGGGCGGGTTTTTATACGATTCGCCATGTCAAGAATCATCTAGATCTTTCTCGATACACCTGACCCAGTTTCTCTATTCTTGGAAGTCCTTTGCATATCTCGCGTACGTTCCAGAGAATCCACGAAAATGTGTACAGCTTACACGCGATCTCACGTAAACCGACGTTAACCCGAGACCAGCGCGTCATCATAAGGAATATACCAGAACAATCGTGTATTATAACATTTTGACACGGTAACCCGACCTAATTTCTCAAATACTGATTTATCACGTAGGCAATTTTAAAGACTTTCTATATAATAACATTAGGTTCCTCACTAGCAGTAACTAGCGTTAGGCTACAATGGGCCCTCGTAACACTCTTTATAAAAGCCTGGCTCCTGCTAATTTTTATTATTTTCAATCATCTAAAAAGGCAGACATATACGCCATACCGTTGAGACGAAATTCTGTATACTGCA